>NC_134473.1:4286203-4338703 GCF_964194025.1 Convolutriloba macropyga | reverse complement strand
CGCCACCGCACTGCTGTGTTTCTTCAACTGTAGATCAGCTCGTTTCCGGATAAGTTCCAGAGAATCTGGAGAAATCCAAGGTTTGTTCACTCGCTTGTCCGGAAGGAGGCATTTAACTGCTGCTTGGTTCAGGGCTTTTTGAAAATTGTCCCAAGACTGCTCTGTATTCTCGAAATCGCCGCTCTTATCAAGATGTAACTTGACCTCCTGCGTGAATAAGTCACGCGTTGTTTCATCTTGCAGCTTTGCAGAACTGATTCTGGGCGTGAAACATGGCTTTTTAGACAAAAGTTTCATAGATACTTCCGCAATGACCAGTTCATGATCGGTAATTGTGGTTTTCCCTCTTCTGGTCCTCACATTCGTCAGACATCCTCTGTATCTCTCTGCAAACAGAATGTGATCCGGCATCTTTTTTCGACAACTCGGATCGGGAGGGTTGTAGGTGTACCGATGCACTTGTCGATGCTGGAACCATGTACCACCTACGAGCAATTTGTGTGAAGTGCAAAATGATAACAACTTTTCCGAGTTTTCATTTTCTTCACCCATTCCAAACGGGCCTCTGCAGCTCATGATGTCATTCAACTGGTGTCCAGGCTCTGCATTGAGGTCACCGATGACACAAATACGCTCCCTATGTTTGAACTAGGTCTGAAAGTTGACTCCAAAACAAATCCTTCTCTTGGAGACTAGCTTCATTCGTAGGTGCGTAGCAGACAACAACAGCTAGATTGGCTCTCCTCCGAGCCGCGAACTTGACGTAGCAAATACGTTCACTTAGAGCCACTTGTTCTACGATGCTGTTTATACTACTACTACTACTACTACTACTACTACTACTACTACTACTACTACTACTACTACTACTACTACTACTACTACTACTACTACTACTACTACTACTACTACTACTACTACTACTGTTTCAACACTTTAATTCCAAATATGAAATAAAGGCACGGTTGGCAACAAATACAAACAAAACAAGAAGAGTTATTTGTTTGGTTATTCTGTGAAGTGCTGTACGACGAAATTGTTGAAGGCATTCTTTGACCCGGTTGCTGCCTTCTCCTGCAATCTGGTGAACGATACTTTGTTTCGTACACAGTCTCCTTCGATTTGACTCATCCACGTTTTCCGTTGCCCCCCAGGAGTTCGTCTGGCATGGGCGTATTGATCGGGCGGGTCCCAATCGAAGGCACTGCGGGCTAATCTTCCTGGTTCCATTCTCTGGATGTGACCGTACCATTTTATCCGTTTGAGCATGATCATCGTGGATAGTTGGGGCATTCGCGATCTTGACATAATTTCATCGTTCGTTGCTTTCTCCAGATATGACACACGTAGAATTCTCCGAAGACAACCACAGTGGAAACTCTCAAGTTTTCTCTCCATTAATTTCGAAAGAGTCCAAGTCTCTGAGCTGTACAGCACGGCTGATAAAACGAGTGCTTTGTACAAATTGCACTTGAGGTGCACGCTGAGCTGCTTGCTCTTCCAGAGATTTTGGAAGTTAGCAAACCGTTGTCTACCTTCTGCAAGTTTGCAATTGACTTCATGGAGGTCTCCATGCTTGAGGCTGACATATGATCCGAGATACTTGAACGCTTCTATGTTTTCAAACTCGTTTCCGATAACATCTTGTACTTTGCAGGAAAACACGCGTGTGGCAGCTGCTTTAGGTTTGCCACAGTATCTCGATTGGTGAACTTTTCGACCATTGACTGTTTTGAACTTCCTTTCACACTTGTCACAGGTGAGGCTCGCCTCTAGTTGCTCGAACTTTGACTTGTCGACGACATTCTTTGACAAACCGGCTTTGCAGAATCTTGTTTGGTGCACTTTGCGTCCGGTAACTGTACTGAATTGCCGCTGACAGTTCTGACATCTTAAAGACTCTTGATCAGCCACCGCTGACCCACTCTCATTTTCTAGCGACTCTAAATCCGCTACTGCAGATTGTTGTTGTGAAGCTACCAACGCTGGCTTAGCCTCCGCTAAGCTTTTCAATCTGAGCTTCCGGCCATCTTGTGTTTCGAACCAGCCCGCTTTCTTTTTCGTTCCCAGCAGCACCTCCGTGCCGATGGTTAGTCGTGACTGGCTAGATGTCTCTGCCAGGAGTCCTAGTTTGCCTTTATGTGTTCCAGTGAGTATCTCCACGTTCTGTTGGATACTAGGCACTGCAACAACATTTGGGCTGTCGCATTTTACGCCCATATTCTTTGTTTTGGCCACATTAATCTTCAGACCAGCGGCTTCCGCTAGGGCCTCGATTCGATGTAGGTTTTCTTGCACCTCACTGTCTGAGACCCCCACGAGAGCAACATCATCAGCAAAATCTAAGTCAGCCACCAATCTCCCAATGTCTAATCCTCCATGCACCGAGTTAGCTAAAATGTAGTTGATGACAAGGCCGAATAGGATTGGGGACCACACATCACCCTGCCTAACGCCTGTTCTGACATCAAATAAGCGTCCCTTCTCACCTTCGGCTTTGACTCGACATTTGAATCCATCATAGCTGTTTCTTATGATGTTTATCACTTTTTGCGGCAGACCATAGTGTTTCATTATCTGGTACATCTGCTCACGATCGACAGAATCGAATGCCGCTCGAAAGTCTATGAAACAAAAGCTAATATCCAATTGAAACGCCATTGATTTCTCTATTATTTGACGCAGGGCAAAGAGTTGATCGGCGCATCCTCTGCTTTTTCTGAAGCCGCACTGCTCTTCCCTTAAGACGCGATCCACTGAATCTTTGCATCGATTGAGAGTAACGGAAGCGAACACTTTGCCTGGTACTGACAATAGAGAGATCCCTCGGTGGTTCGAACACTCTGACCTCTTTCCTTTACTCTTGTATAATGGGACAATTTCTGCTACCTTCCAGTCATCGGGCAGAACTTCCGTCGACCAACGTTTATCTATGATGTCCCAGAGCCACTCGACAATACCCTTGTGTGCTTTCAACATCTCACAGGAAATGTTATCGGGTCCACTTGCCCTGCCATTCTTCAACCTGCGGACAGCTTCAAGCACTTCTTCAAGTCGAATTGGGCTCAGGTCAATCGGCAAGCTTTCAGCTGCTTCTTCGGGATCCAATCTCGTACTGCAACTGAATGTTGAGGGATTCAGGAGTTGACTAAAATGTTCCGTCCAGCGTTCAAGTCGTTCCTCTTTCGTCCGTAAGTTGACGCCAGTGCTTGAAACTAATTTGGTCAACTGGGGCCTCCAGTTTCGGCAAATCTGCTGTGATGCCCCAAAAACCTCCTTTAAGTTGCCTCTGTCCGCGAAGCTCTGCACTTCTTGGCCTTTGCGTTCAAGCCATGCCCGTTTGTCTGCACGTAGAGCTTTTCTGACTTCCTTACAGCAGTTTGTGAACTCTAACAGCGCCTCCGCGCTGCTGTGTTTCTTTAACTGTAGATCGGCTCGTTTCCGGATAAGTTCCAGAGAATCTGGAGAAATCCAAGGTTTGTCCACTGCTGCTTGGTTCAGGGCTTTTCGAAAATTGTCCCAAGACTGCTCTGTATTCTCGAAATCGCCGCTCTTATCAAGATGTAACTTGACCTCCTGCGTGAATAAGTCACGCGTTGTTTCATCTTGCAGCTTTGCAGAACTGATTCTGGGCGTGAAGCATGACTTTTTAGACAAAAGTTTCATAGATACTTCCGCAATGACCAGTTCGTGATCGGTAATTGTGGTTTTCCCTCTTCTGGACCTCACATTCGTCAGACATCCTCTGTATCTCTCTGCAAACAGAATGTGATCCAGCATCTTTTTTCGACAACTCGGATCGGGAGGGTTGAAGGTGTACCGATGCACTTGTCGATGCTGGAACCATGTACCACCTACGAGCAATTTGTGTGAAGTGCAAAATGATAACAACTTTTCAGAGTTTCCATTTTCTTCACCCATTCCAAACGGGCCTCTGCAGCTCATGGTGTCATTCAACTGGTGTCCAGGCTCTGCATTGAGGTCACCGATGACACAAATACGCTCCCTATGTTTGAAACTGGAAACTAGGTCTGAAAGTTGACTCCAAAACAAATCCTTCTCTTGGAGACTAGCTTCATTCGCAGGTGCGTAGCAGACAACAACAGCTAGATTGGCTCTCCTCTGAGCCGCGAAATTGACGTAGCAAATACGTTCACTTAGAGCCACTTGTTCTACGATGCTGTTTATCAATGACTTCTTTACAGCAACGCCCACTCCTCCTTGTCTCGACTTTACACCAGACAACCACGAGTCAGACAGGTAGAGCTTGTGGTCTCCGAGATCAATTTCTTGCTCCTGCAATCTCGTCTCCTGCACTCCCAGAATATCCAACTTGTATCGCGCCAGATCCATTTTCAAAGCCTCTAGAGATCCGGCTTGGGTCAGTGTTCTGACGTTTAAAGTTGCAATTCTGAGTTGGTTCCTCGGGAGATTCTTAGCACACCTTACCCGGGACTCGGGGCCATGGTTGATTGTACTCATTGCTTTGGTGTTTGAAGGCTGAGATACGACTAGTTGCGCCACAAACTAGAAGACCAGTGCCTCGTTAGCTCGACCATGTGAGCGTAGAGCCGCAGCACATGACCTACCCCCAGGGGACACCACGTGGAGGTGAGGTTGGATTTTGTCCCCCACTACTACTACTACTACTACTACTACTACTACTACTACTACTACTACTACTACTACTACTACTACTACTACTACTACTACTACTACTACTACTACTACTACTACTACTACTACTACTACTACTACTACTACTACTACTACTACTACTACTACTACTACTACTACTACTACTACTACTACTACTACTACTACTACTACTACTACTACTACTACTACTACTACTACTACTACTACTACTAGTAGTAGTAGTAGTAGTAGTAGTAGTAGTAGTAGTAGTAGTAGAAGTAGTAGTAGTTTATTTTTGCGGACTCAATAAATTTTTTTGCGGACTCAATATACTACTACTGCTACTACTACTACTACTACTACTACTACTACTACTACTACTTCTACTACTACTACTACTACTACTACTACTACTACTACTACTACTACTACTACTACTACTACTACTACTACTACCTAATGTCACCTCTGAATGACTAGACTAGGGAACAAGTAGAAAGTAGATAAAAAAGGCAAAAAGTCAAAAAAAAAAGTTGTGTTTATCAAAAAAAAAATGGTTTCACAAACATTAACATTAATTACTAACTGATTCACTAAATAATTTCTATCATTTCTGAAAATTATTTCATTATTTGCCATTAATTAGGAAATTTCATAGCTCCACAAAATGAACGACAAATACAAAAACCGAAAAGTAAACTTTTCAGTATTATGAAATAATTTGGTTTTAAAGTTTTGAACAACGTTAACTATAAACTGAAATCAGTATCCATGTTTCTTGTTGCCTCCTTAGGAAGCAGCCATGACCAGCAGTTATCCAGAGTTTGTCACCGCGAAACAAATCAATACTAAAAATTCTGCTCTAGATGACAATGTCAAAGACGTTCAAAAAAATTAATTGTGTCTTCTTTATAGACGCCAAATTTGTATTATCTGACTTTTCAATGTCCTAAGACAAAAAAACATCAAAGATGAAAAATGTCAGAACCTTAAAAAATTTTTTTGCGGACTCAATATAACAAAACCAAATACCGCTTTGTTGAAAAAATGAAACCATTTCAAATTTTAACCAATTAGCAAGAAGATGCAATCTGTTTTTCTCTACTTTTAGCTACAATTTAACCAACCAAGAAAAAAGTGGCAAAAATAAATCAAGGTTTATTTTGAAAACAAGTACTTTTTTAAATTCAAAACTACTATAAACCTTCGACTACACTACAAGCGTAGATAAGCATTCATGAATACTCTTAGAAATCAAACCGGCCCCTTCAAAAATAGGCCATGAGTTCATTATTCTGTTCTGTTTTTAATAAAAATGGGGAAAAAATTTAAAAAAACACAGAACACACGAGTAATTTCTTTTGGACCTGACAAAAAGTGATTAGGCCAAAGCTCGACTATGTATTGTTATTCCTCCAATATAAACATATAATTGTTCCAAATAATTATGATAGGGATAATTTGAGAAAAAACCTTATCAAAAACAGGTGATGCAGTTTGACAGTGATTGAGTTTTAATAGTAAAAAACTGGCAAACATTAAATTCCTAAGGGGAGCGCGAGTTAAACTAGCTCTCTTTGGAGTTAACGGAGATTTTGTGTCAGCAACTTTAAGTTTTGTTGTTTCTGCAAATTCAAACATTGAACTGAAAAAGCTTATTGGGTTCCAATTTTGAATGGAAACGTCTAATTTTTTTTAAAAAACGGCAAAAATAGTAGCCTATAAACTGGATGTTGTTGTGATAGCTCAAATACTCTCTGTAAAGGTGTCCAGATTTGGAAACTTGGCAAAATCCAGCGATATTTGTCACAAATCTTCTACTGTTAGCCGAGTTGTTTGAGTTGAACAATTGAATAAATACTGAATGTCATGATTGGCTGCTTGACTTTTTGCGCACATCTTTTGACATTCTTGATTCATTCTAGATATGTAATTGTTCAATGATGGGCTACTCGCCTAACGCAGCTGTGTCAGTTAAACCGGCGTTTTTCCTTGGTAGCTTCCTTTCTTTTGGATCGACGGTTTTAATTTTGCGGTTCACAATTTTGCTTTTTTTTGTTACTTTCACTATTTTACAAATTTCGTGTGATTTTTCGTTTGATACACCCTTATTTTTATCTTCAGCGTTTATTTTCCCTTGATCAGTGAACGAATATTTGGTAAATTATCATAGAGGCTGCTCTTCATCGCTCTCGGAGGTTCATTGTTTTATAGAGATATCTGATGGTTTGGGTGTCTTAGATTGAAATTGCCGATGATGAAAATGGAAGCCAATATTTTGTTGTGTTCCTACAAGGGAATAACTTTGGTCACAGAGTATAGGTGCTTATCATCCGTCATTTTTCCTCGCCCAGTTGAGATTTTCGATGCTTCGTGCTCAACTCTATTAATTTTCTCCCAGTTAGTATTGCAAACTTGATGGTGCCAGATGGGGCCTCCATATTCCCTTACGCTGCGGTACGTTGCTTTGTGTGTATCAGTTAACAGCTCTTTCTCCTGGCCCCAGGTCAAAATTTTAAAAAACATTGAGACTCTTCTTGGCTCTGTCAACAATCATTGACTTCTGATGAGCGCAGGAGAAGATACTATCAAACTTAACACCATAGATCTTAGGTGTTTTTTAGCGAGGCACTACGCTCCTTTTAATCTTGATTGCGGAATGGTTGTTAACCGTTTTCTTGAATGGTGTTATGAGGGTAGCCGTTGACTTTTTGGACGATAATAATAGCTGGCGGTCTTAAGTGAAAGAAATAACTTCTGACATAAAATAATTTAGCCTCTTAACTCTCTTCTTATAGTCAGGATTTTGCCCATAGATCAATATGTTGTTTGAATACATGGTATAGATATTAAATCGAACACTTCAATGACACTGTTATATCTTTAGAGGTAAATCCAACAGCACTGTCATTAGATATTACACATTTTCAGTAAAATTGGCGTATAAATAAGGAAAATATGAAAAGAGTCAAATGTTCACAAAACTTTAATTGTGGATAAATTCCTCTGTCTAATAACACCATTCAAGACCCTCTACGATCCTCCACTGAAGAAAGAAACCAGTTTGAAATTATAGATCTTCCCCCACAAATGTGGGTCGGGAACAATAACAACAAAAAACTTACTTAACATAACTAATAGATGGTCAACAATCAATTTATAGATGAATGAAAAGAAAGCGGAGACTTCTTAGGCTAGAAAAGTTATGACAACAAAAAACAAAAGCTTACGATAGCAAACTGGTCTATGGCAACAATTTGCAGCACATAAACAGCTGAAGCCACAATTGTTTTCAATAAAGCGTCAGAAGCAACAGATGTTCTCAGTTAAGCGTCATAAATTTAAAATACATGAAACTAATAATAGAATGACCCATATTTCTAGGATCAGCAAATATTTTGCACTATCCTGCAAAATTCAAACTTCCGAAATGCAAGCAGACACCTATTGTGGCGTCAGTTGAGCACAGCTAAAGACGGGGCAGAATCTTCGGATATTTTTTTTCCAAGAAATCAGTTGAATAATAAAACAGCATCTCAAATCAAAACTTTAGTGTCCCATATATTTAAAAAAATCCAAGAACAGATACAATGAGGACAATCGTTTTCTTAATTTTTTTAGCTCGCAGAAACTCTTAAACTTATTCGAAATTAATTTTATCAGGACATGAATAAAAAAAAATTATAAGATTCGATGAACACTAAAAAAACCCCCGAAAGCGCACAGAACTTTTCAAAATTATTACCATTGGACACAAAGAATAGAACTGCCTCTCTTTTACCTCCAAGATCCGAAAATTTTATCAAAAAAATGGAATAGGGGAAAGAGCCTGAAATCATGAAAATTTCAAGCTGACGTATTTAAAAGCAATTACCCAGAGTCCTACAGCGTTTTGATCAAAAACAACCAGTAGTCAGCATGTTGAATTAGCGTAACCTACTGCTGTACGGGTGGGAAAATTCGGTGGTGGGAAGTTGATTGCGTTCTCGAGAATAAGTTTATTTTTTTAAAAAAAGACAAAAAAATTAAATTAAGGTGGGGGAATAAGATATGATATCAGCGTAGCTGTCCTCTTCTCGCGCAGAGAGATTTGATGCTAGTTGTTTCAGAGCTTTTGAAGCTGATGCGCCGGCTGCACCAGTGCATGCGAAGACAAAGAGACAAATTTTTGTTTTCTCAACTTCAGTTGTTTTTTGTTCAAATTTGTTCTTTTTAATAGATTTATGGTACTTGTAGGCTCCGCACTGCATTTTGGGCAATTTCTGTTTGAAAAATTTTACATCAAAACAGGAATTGTTGAACCTAATTTCCCAAAGTCCGTCGGCCTTGATATCTAAATTTGCAACATCATCAGTTGTCGTTGATTTAAGAGCAAAATTTTCCCCTTGCAACGGCTGAAGGTGGGGGTTCTACATCATGGCAGACATCACTTAACAATTTCGCAAAGGTATCGCAAATTCGTTATGTCTCATGTAGGTGAACCCACCTTTCGGACAGTGGAGATTATGTGCCACAAAGAAGTTTTCATAGCATGCGCATAGTGATGGCATCTTCAATAGGTCCCAGCTATAGCCAAGGATGACGCCATTATGAAACTCGCTTTTCCTTTGGTCGAAGTGACATGAGTTCAATGGAAGAGCATTCGACCAGCTTGATGCTCCCTTTTCAATAGCTAACTTGAGAGCGCGAATCTCGATCTTATTCAATTTGCTCTTAATTCTCGTCTTTTTTTATTTGATACCAAGCTCTTTCTTCTATGTGTGATCTATGTTTTGTTGCTTTAGTTTGTCTTCGGGCAGGGATAGAGGTAAGGGATTTGACAGTTGAACTGATCTTTTATCTTCCCTAAAACAGTCTTCAGCTTTAAGGATGTTCAGGCCAACCTCCCTTATGGGCAACGAAAAGATTTTGCGGTATATTTTATTATAGGCAAGATTTTTAATTGATTAGGCAATACCTTCATGTTGATTGATTTCTCACCTTCTTCTGACAGGTGTTCAATTATACAAATTGTATGACCTAAGAAGGTCATTTTAAGCTCAGCCTTTGAAGTGAACAATTTATAAACACTTTGAGGTGAAACATTAGCTTGAACGAACGGCTTTTCTAACAGCGATTTCTCCTGTTTTAGTGATTTTTCTTTTAGTGAAGAAAAATAGAAAAATATATTGTGCTTTTTCAAAAATATGTTTTTTGATAATGAGGCGTCATTTGGTAAGGTGGTAACCGAAGCAGGACCGTGTTTTTTCAATGAGTCACGAAGTTTTTCAGAGTTATCGCGAGAACCAACAGCGTTGACATTGTCCGCACACCAATTTTGAACTGTGAGGCAATTGTCAAGAACTTCAATTAAGGGGCACTGGCAATTTCATACATCGACACAGCAATGGGGTCGCCTTGGGTTGTACCTTCCTGAGAGAATATTGTTTGCTTCCTGAGAGAATATTTTTCAATATTAATAAACATTTTTGATGGTTCACTGTATGAATTACCAATGGAATGATAGAGAGAAAAGCATCATTGAAAAATTTGCCTCAACCAAAGTCATTAGATTCTATCATAGGCCACTACAATGGTTAAAATCTAAAAATGAACGTGTTTTCGCACACCATTTCATTTCATCAGTTAAATGCCACTAAAGAAGCGTCTGTCCAAGAGAACAGACTGTCAATAAGTGGAATAATTTTGAAAATACGAGACAAGATCTCAGTGGGTTTTTCAACTAGAGAAGCCAAACTAATTGACTTTTAACACCAACTGGTATATCAGTTTGCCTCACTAACTAAACAATTCATTGCATATGGCTCTGGCAATAGAGGCTGCTAAAACTAAACTGAGGGGGCATTGGGTGAGCGCCGTGGATGTGAGGATTTCACGGGGAAATGCGCGCTGAGTTACGGGTGGAACAATTTCCACGGGTGGGGAAATAGGGGCTGATGTGGGAATTTTTTTTGGGGTGGTGTGTGAAATGGTGAGACCTTGTGAATCTGTCTCCGAAACAGTTTCGTTGAATCGCGAGCATAGCAAAACGGAAGGCACTAGGAGAACTTAAGTCACTCTGTGTTTTACTTGTTTATCGTTTCTGAGGACATCAAGTCATCGGGATCAGACAAAAAAGGGCGCAGCAAAAACATCGCAAAAAGGCCAGAGGACTAATATAAATGCTGCAAACTTCGTTTGAAAGGAATTAATGTTTTTGAAAAACTCATTTCGGGCGAATTGCTCTAAAAGGCGAACTAATGAGGCTAGCTTTAGCTTAATTGAAGGGGCGCAGTGAGTGCAGTGGGTTGAGGGGGGGTTGATGGGTGGGGCAACAGTGGGGGGAGGGGGTTGGCGCAACGGTAATAGGCTTTTGGGCTGCTCAGTGAGTTTAGGGCGCCTGAACGATGTTCTGGGGTGGGATTGAAGTGACAGGGTCTGATGTAGTGGGCTGATGTAGGTCTTGGGGAGGGGTGTGTGTGTGTGGGGGGGGGGGTGTGGTGCTAACTTCGTTTGAGAGCAATTAAGTATATTTATCTTCGAGTAATAAGGAAACGCCAAGGATAGCTCAACTCATCAGTCATAAAATTAAAATACATGAAACCAGTAACAGAATGACCCATATTTGTAGGATCAGCAAAAGGTTCGCACCCTCCTGCCAGAATTCAGATTTCCGAGATGCACTCAGATACCTATTGTGACGGCAGTTGAGCACAGCTAAAAACGGGGCAGAATCTTTGGATATTTTTTTCTAAGAAATCAATTGAATAAAAAAACTGCATCTCAAATCAATATTTCAGTGTACCAAAAATTTAAAAAACCCAAGAACAGATACAATGAGGACAATTTTTTTTATTTTTTTAGCTCACAGAAACTCTTAAATTTATTCGAAATTAATTTTATCAGGACATGAATAAAAAAAATTAGAAGATTCGATGAACAATAAAAAAAACCCAAAAGCGCACAGAACCTTTCAAAAAATATTACCATGGGACAAAAAGAATAGAACTGCCTCTTTTTTACCTCCAAGATCCGAAAATTTTATCAAAAAAATGGAATAGGGGAAAGAGCCTGAAGTCATGAAAATTTCAATTTGACGTATTAAAAAGCAATTACCCAGATTCCTGCAGCGTTTTGATTAAAAACAACCTGTAGTCAGCATGCTGAATTAGCGTAACCAAGAAAACTGTCTGCTAACGTCGAGAGAATTGTTCACGAACGACAAGCAGTGGCTCGACCCTGCTGTACGGGTGGGAGAATTCAGTGGTTGGAAGTTGATTGCGTTTTCGAGAATAAGTTTTATTTTTTTTGAAAAAAAAGAGGGAAAAAAAAGTAAATTAAAGTGGGTGGGGGATTGGGATTCAACTTCATATGAGAGCAAATATTTTTTCTTCGGGTCGTTAATAAGTAAAAAAGAAAGAACAACGGTATCTGAACTCATCCATCGCGGCTAATGAAATAATTAGGTTTTTCAAGACATTCGATATCTTAACAAAGATGATACATACCGAAAAGACAGACAGCATTAGAAGACAAACAACTAATGAAAGTAGTTGAGTCAAACTAACAGCCCCCTTTCTTCAACCACAGCTCGCAATGAAGCATCAACAATTTCGCACCACGTAAGCATCCTTGACCCACGAACGCAGAGAATGGAACTCCTTAAGAGATAAAAGCTGATTTTTGTCCTTAGATATGATATGATAACAGCGTAGCTGTCCTGCTTTTGCGCAGAGAGATTTGATGCTAGTTAATTCAGAGCTTTTGAGGCTGATGGGACAGCTGCACCAGTCCATGCGAAGACAAACAGACAAGTTTTTGCTGCAAACTTCGTTTGAGAGGAACTAACTATTATAAAAAACTCATTTCGGGCGAATTGCTCTCAAAGGCAAGCAGTGGACTTGGTCAATATCTATCCACAATTTAATGACGCTGGCTTTAGCTTAATTGAATGGGCGTAAGGTGAGCCCAGTGGTTTGAGGGCCGTTGATGGGTGAGGCAACAGTGTGGGGAGGGGTTGGGTCAGCGGTATGAGGCTTTTTGGCTGCACAGGGACTTTAGGGCCTGAACGATGTGCTGGTGTGGGGATTGAAGCGAAGAGGTCTGATGTAGTAGGCTGATGTAGGTCTTGAGGTGGAGGTTGGTGTTAACTTTGTTCGAGAGCAACTCAATATACAAGTATCTTTGAGTCGTTAATAAGTAACAAGGAAACGCTAACGATAGCTCAAATCATCTATCGTGGCTGATAGAAAAAATCAGGGTATTCAAAATCTTAATGAAGTGGATACATACCGAAGCATGGGGAAGATTGTTAGAAAGTAATATTAAAGAGAGAGAGAGCGGGAGAAAGCGAGCAAAAGGAAATTGCCTTTCCCATTATAGCCCCCCATGAAACCATACTCCCCATATTATGATAATTTTGAAAAAAAACTAATATATGCCATTCCTCGACAGTGGTTGAAAATTGGCTTGTCCGGGGCCCTCTCAGCACTACATCTTCACAAAGCATTTCGTTTTCTTCAAACTTAGCAATAAACGGTTTAGAACAAGTTGATTTAAGAACGAAGGGTTCAAAAACTGAAGTTCGATCTCGACATGATGACAAACATCACTTGAGATGTTCGCAAAAGAATCGCAAAGTTCTCTATGTCTCGTGTGGGTGCATTGTCTTTTTGGACAGTGGAGAGCATGTGCCACAGGGAAGTTTTCATTGCATGCGCATAATGATCACTTATGTAGTGTGTCCCAACTATAGCTAATGGCAATGCCATAACGAAACTTGTTTTTTGTTAAATCAAAGTAATATCGCAACATTGGCATAGCATTCAACCAGCTTGATGCTCATTTTTCAATGGCTAAGTCAAGTGAGCCAATCTCTTTCTTATCCAATTCGCTCCGAATTTTCGTCTTTTTCGATTTGATATCAAGCTTTCTCATTTTATATTTCATACATAATCTGTTGGTTCTTAAGATCGGCTTTGCGCAGGGATAGAGATAAGGGAACTAATGTATGACCTGATTATTCGTATTCTATAAAACGCTCTTCAGGTTTAAGGATGTTCCGGCCGCCCTGCTTTATCTGCAAACAAAAAGTTTTCCAATATTTTTTATTAAAAGCAGAATTTTTTAAAGACTCTATAATAGCGCTTCATTGATTTATTTCTCTCATGCTTTTGAGAGATTTTCAATAAAAACTGCTGTACGAGAAAAGAAAGTCAATTTGAGCGGAACCGATGAAGCGGACAAGTTGTAAATGTTTTGCGTAGAAATTTTGGCATGAAGTGTCAGTTTTTTAACAGAAATTTTAACACAGCAACGGTCAACTATCTCAATTTCATCGATGACAAAAATCTGTTGTGCTTTCTTGAAAAAATGTTCTTTGGTAACAACATGGCACTTGGTAAGATGATAGCCGATCGCAGGGCCAAGTTGTTTCAGCCAAATTTTTTTTTCAGATTATCAAGAGAGCCCATATACCTTCGTCCGCATACCACTTATGAACTCTCGAGCAGTCTTCAAGACGTTCAATTAAAAGGGTAATGACTGTTTCATTCATTCTTATTGCAAGGGATTGCCTTTGATTGTACACTCCTGAGAGAATATTGTTTTTTTTGTAAAAAAAAAACACTTTTATTGTTCACGATATGGAGTATATATGAAATCATAGAAAGAAGGGCGTAATTTATCGATCTCTTTAGAAGCAAGATCACGATTCGAGACTATTGAAAGCGTTTTTTGCGTCAATTAGCAAGATCGTTTCTGCATCTGTGTTAATAAAAGCAGCTCTCAAAGAATGAATGGCATGTTCAATACCAATATAAATTCTACGGAAGAAGTAAAGACAAATGAGAGGCTCTCCTGAATATGTTATAACTGCCGTTATTGGGGGGGGGGGGGGTGGAGGGTATAGGTTATCTGACCACTAAGCTGGCGGGTCGGAGGGAGGGGCCATAATAGGACAAGGGTCGAAAGAAACAACAGCTGTTAAAAGCACAGATTGGAAATAATAATTTTTTTCCATAACAACACTGAAAGTGTGGAATGATGTACCGGAAGAAGCCGCCGGAAGCAATAGTTTTTACATTTCAAAGAATATATTAGACCAACATTGGGTCACAGAAAATTGTAAAATGTCATTTTGATGAAGAAATGACCCTCCGAAGAAGAACTAATCCACAGAGGCCGACATCACAATGTAAAAAGAAAGTGAGCTGGTTGTGGAGGCCAACAGATATTCCCGGGGTAGTACATATTATTTAGTTTTGCGCTTTGCAAATAATGTCAAATATTAAGGATCCACAGCTTACATATTCAATCGAGTGAATGAATCAATTATCTCGTGCCAAATATATTATCGACCAATGTGTGACTTCTATTCCACACCAAGAATTCAACTTAAAAGTCACATCGAAGAATTCTTTTCTAAATAATTGTCTTCTCTTTTGGAGCCAGTGGCAATTTTCAATTTCAAAAGTGTTATGCTGTATGAGGCTCTAAAGCATCAAAAAATTTTTCACAGGTGTGCCAAGATCTTGCCGCATGTTGTTGTTTCACGAGCAGCATTGAATGGCGAGAGTTGAAAAAATTTCACCTGGATGGCTGTCTTACAACAGAACAACTCATGACCATCGAAGCTATTCACAACAGCAAGTTAAATTTAGGAGGCAGGCGTGACCCTGGGTTATGAGTTTGATCCCTCGTCGGGCGTTCCATCTGTAGGGGTTATTCGGTAAGTAAGTAGTGGTTTGTAATGTTTGTTTTTTTTTTGTTATCTGATAGAGCCTTTTGGGCAGTATGATAAGTCGACATCAACTTAATTTTTGGAGAGTGATAAAGAGTGATAATTTTTGGAGAGTGATAAAGAGGAAAAGAGAGTGATAATTTTGGAGAAAAATTTAAGTTTCAAAAAATTGAAAAAATGTTGGCAATTTTTAAGCCCGAAAATAACTCAGAATGGCTAAACCGGATCTGGAAGACAATTAAGAACAGTCGAAAGACAACAGTATTTCAAAGTTTGCAATCAGATCTCGAACTATCATGGGAGATGACGTGGCATGCGCTGAGTGAGACTTTTGCTGAGGAAAGGGAGTTTTTGGGATCAAGAGAAAAAATTGGAAAAAATCAACTTATAAAAGTTCCAAAGTATAAATTTTGGGTTCGAAATTTTGATTTTTTTTATATTTTCAGAATTTTTGCGATATGCTTTAGTTTCTCAAGAAGAGATCTATTTGTAGGTCATAAGACTTCTTTTTGATCTTTACAAAGGACTGATAGAAAGTTTCGATTCAAAGACAGAGGTTTAGAAATCGGCGAAAAAATTGAAAAACTTCTGACATTTGCTTCCCATTCCGTCACTTTTGTCCAAAAGTCATCCTGAATACTATTTTCAAAAATTTTGACGGCAAGCAAAGTTTCCAAGGATATAAAGGTGAAAACAAACTGACAATTTGCAAGAAAAAGCACAAAGTTTTAAATTCTCTTTAAAAAAATACGTGAGAAAATCAGAATTTTTCAAAATGTGAAGATAGTTATTCGAAAATTGTTTTCAAGGATAAGACCTCAACTGATAACCGATATGCGATACTTTCAAAACTGTTGACAATATTAACAAAAAATACTAGAGTAAAAAACCGGAAATGTAGTTAAAACTTAACCCCAATTTTGCCAAAAAAAACTCATGAAGCAGGACTCGCTCTTTGGCCGCACAGTTCGGCATGCAAAACTCTAAATGCAATCTCATTGTATCATTTGACAATTTCTTAAACAGTTTTAACCTGACAATGAAAGAGTTTGTTTAGGAAATAACAACCAATTATATATTGACAAATTAGTTTACGCTACATGTATTAAAATATTAGACGTCACAACGTTGCGTTTGACTTGTCAGCGATAGGAAATTATAGCCGAAAGATCAAACAATGTTATAAAATTTCAGCAAAATAAATTGCAAACATCTTTAGTTTTTTCCTTCCAAAAAAACGATTAAAAAGTGTTTTTTAATAATACCACTCACAACATCGCTGAATATCAGATGGTCCAGTATTTTCCCACTTCGGTGTCTACATAAAAAAATGCATTTTGCAAATTTTTTATGAAATTGAAAGAGGGATCTTCTCAGGCAGTGCCTCCCCCTCATCGAAGAACTAATTAGAGTTCTATTGAACATAAGAAGAAAACTCGTAGTCAAAGAACATATTCAGATACTTTTCTCGCTGAATATGAATTCCAGTTTGCAAAGCTTGAATTAAAAATCGTCAACAGAAAGTTTTTTTCTGTTTTTGCAATTTCCAGTTCGGGTTTAAATTGGGCTTTTGCAGTTTGAAAACACCATTGTAAATATGGAAATCAAAATCGTTTTTCAAACAATAAGCAACATGGCCAAAAGACTTATTACCGCAACCTTTCAACACAATCATTTTTTTTCGGAAACATTTTTGATACTGGCTTTCGAAAAAATTCCAATCTGTTCAAATAACAATTTTTCCAATGTCTGAATGGAATGCACATATAGCAGAAACTTGCCGCTATTTTTTGAATTTAGAGTGCAAATCTTAGCTCCTCCATTTCATCCTATTCAGTGCAGTCGGCTCCGCAGCTAGAATTAAACCAAATTCAGTTCGGTAAAAAAAACTCTAAAACGACTGAATCATTTGGCTGCAATATCAGTAGTATCCATATCTGCCATGTTACTGGAGGGGGGGGGGGGGGTCCGGACCCCCCCCCTACAAGAACTCTCACCACCGAAAAACTTATTTTCTCTTAGTGAAAGCAAGTTTTTTGGTTAAGTTTCGCCTGCCTGAGAGAAGTTCTTGGGTTAAGTTGACTGGCGAAACTTAACCAAATAACTTGCTTTCACTAAGAGAAAATCAGTTCTTGTAGGGGGGGGGGGGGGTGTCCGGACCCCCCGCCCTCCAGTAACATGGCAGATATCTGCTGTTGAAATGTTCGCTGTATATAGAATTAGGTGTTACCTAAGTTTTGAACTCTCACTAAATCTTTTTGGTGAAAACATAAAAAACCTAATATAAGACACCAGAAGCCTAAAATTTTTCAAAAAATTCAAAAATTTTTTCGAAAATTTTTCAAAGTTTTTCAAAGTCCTAAAATGGTCTGAAATGGACTTTGCGCTATGAAAGAGCACTCAAAAGTGATTTTTTGTTGACTTTACTTTTTTCACCTAAGTAGTATAGGGGTCGAAATATATAAAAATTTCGAATTTTTTGAAAAAAATTTTAAAAATTTTTTGGAGTCCTAAAATGGTCTGAAATGGATTTTGCGCTATGAAAGAGCACTCAAAAGTGATTTTTTTTGTTGACTTGAATTTTCTCTAGGAAAATATCTCTACTATAAAAGATTCTATTTTTGAAAAAGCTATTTTTGTTAACTTGACTTTTTTACATAAAAAGCAACTCCTGTTCATTTATTTCTTTTTCCATTTGAGAATCAGCATGACAACCATTGCGACGATAGACGTGAAGAATATCCATGAAATTTATGAACAAATAAAAGTTGACTTTCCAGATTATAGTGAACGTTTTGTATATTTTTTGGCAACATGTCTTTATTTGGATCCCCACGTTAACTTGGAAACTGCTCTAAAGCTAAGACCATATGGCGGCTTAATAGGCATAGACAACTCTTCGTTAGACACATACCTTAAGTCTTATAAATTCCTTCGATTACATGCAATACTTCATGACGCCTCAGGGTTTATTGCAGAATACAGTCAGAAAGGTCCTGGATATTCATACGTTTTACCTTGTCCAATCACAAACGCTTATATTGGTCAATTGACTTGTCTAACATGTTGTCTTTTTGTGAAAACGTTCAAAAGGAATTTGTTCAAATTGTTGGAATGTTGAATTCCGAAGTTGTTGTCTTAGATTTTGAAGGCTTTCGTCACAAAAAAACCGGTTTTATAATTAAAGAGTTATCGATTTGCTCAAATAATTATTCAGACACAATCTTGTTTCTACCACCGGTGCCGTACAATTCACTTTCCGCTAGTGAGAGGAAATCTCATCAGTGGGTTAGTAGGTTCTTACACGGTTTATCTTGGAACACTGGTAGTGATCCTCACTGGTTTCTATCCCAAATCTTTATCGCAATTAAACTTCGTTTTCCATCCGGAAAATTCTATGCAAAAGGAAAAGAGAAATCGGAATCACTTCAAACCCTATTGCAGAAGGAAGTTGTAGATTTGGACACTCTTTTATGCCCCAAATTTGAAGAAATTTCTCATCCGATTAAACATTTTACTTGTGCTTTGCACTCTTTCAACTTACCAGAGAAACAAAAGAAAAGACATTGTGATAAAAGAAAAGCCCAGTTGTATTTCTATTGGCTAACATTGCCCGCCAATGAGCCGTCGAGTGGAGAAGGTAGCTCCTTCAGTTCTTCAAGTGAATTTATCTCCAAGTTTGACAGTATGCAGTTGCATAACGAATGATAGTCAAATAACTGTATCTTTGGTCAGAGAGGAAAAATAGAATCACGTGGGCAATCCATTCTGAGGAAACAACAAATTCTTTGCAACATAGCTGAGGTTGAGACGCTGAAGAAATATCTTTCACTGCTCGAATATTTTCAAATGTACCATGTCTTTACAAGAGAAAATGCGAAGACTGAAACTAAAACCTTTACCTATTCACAAGTCGCCAGCACCGGTTCAAGTGACCCTGGACGACGAAAGTCTCCCTGATGAAATAAAGCAGGTAGTCAGCAAAGGAAACGTGGAGTCAATTGTCTACTACGCAAAGGATTCTGGCATGCAATCGAACTACAAAGTGACTTACAAGAAAGAAGACAAAGACTCTAGATATACTACATATGAATTTTTTATGATTGAGAGAGTTACTAACAAAATATTGAGCTAACACAAAAAACTGATGTTTTAATTCATTTTTGATCAAAACGTCTTTTAAAATGAGTGATAAAGAAGATCAGATAGATTCCCCTGCTGGAATAGGTTTGAATGATTTAGTTTTCAATGAAGAAAATCAAGAGAGACGCTCATGGAAATTTTGTAACTATAGACTACCACGATCAGAAGTAGTGTATTTTACTCAAATCGTAATAATACTGTTTCTTATTGGTGTGTCCTTGATTAAACTTGTGTTTTTCCATCTTGATTGTGAAGAGTCAACATTTTGGTTTTCATTGATTTCATGCACAGTTGGCTATGCGCTTCCTAATCCGAAGCTATGAACAAGATAATTTCAACAAGCGATAGACTATTCATGGCTGTTTGTGGGCCATCATGCTGTGGTAAAACTGAGCTCATATTCCAAATGTTACTGAGAAACACCTTTTACCCAAAATTTAAATCTATTTACTACTTCTATCAACTTGAGCAACCAAAGTTCAGCTCTATAGAGCGTAACTTGAACATTTTTTTCACAAAGTTTTCTGGATTTGATTTCATTTCACAGCTGCAAAACTGTCTGCTTGTTTTTGACCATTCTTGCGAGGAAATTTTCAATGACAAAGAGTTTTCTAAACTCGCAACTGCTGGACGTCATAGAAATATTAGCGTCATTTACGTTAAACATAACTTATTCCAACAGAGTAAATGGTCAAGAACAATTGATCTCAACACAACCAACATCATTTTGTTCAAATCACCTAGAGATATACAGCAGATCACCTATATTGGCAAACAGTTAAACAACACAATTTTTTTAAAAGAAAGCTACGAGTTAGCAACAAAATTACCCTTTGGACACTTACTCATCGACTTGGATCCAAAAACTTCAGACTCCTTGCGTTATTGTTCAAATATTGTACAACCAGGTCCAACAATTTTTTATCTACCTTCCTCCAAAGCGGTCATAACTAATTTAACAGATGAGAGAGAAAGAGCTATGTATGCTAAAGCAAATGCTCGAGCTGTCTGATAGTAATTTCAGAAAGTTCCTCAAAAAAGCACCAAAGACTTTTATAAATATTCTGTGTGAGTGTTTGCTCAATGTAATGCAATGTTCCAGTCAACAAACAGCTACTAAAAAATCAAGAGGACTCATTTCAGCAGCTATTATTAAAGGAAACAAGTCTAAAGAAAAAGCGATTTATTTTGGTGAGAAAATCAGAACTTATCAAGGCAATAGCATTCTCATGTTACCTTTACTTAAAAGTCAAATAATGCATGCAGAAGAATTTGTTTTGATCCCCAATAGGATGTTCATATCAAAAAATCCAACCAAGGAAGAAATTTTTGATAATCCAATATATCAACAAAAAGCCACTGTTATCGCTCCTACAAAGATCTAATCCAAACTTTGAGCAGAGCAGTGGAAAAAAAGATGCTGACACCAGCACTGATAGACTGATCACGAGAAAAAGGAGTATCGATGATGGAACAAGCGATCCAGATGATGTTAAATCAGAATCATTTGTGAGTGATGACAGTGAAATCGAGCCTGTAGTGAAAAAACGGAAAGAGTCAGCCTTTGACTCAATAATGCTGGAATTAAAACTAATGGATGAAAATAAAACAAAAAGAGCTGCAATAATCCTGAAAAAAATTTTTGATTCCGATACTGTTTCTATTAGTGAAGAGAATAATGTTCTCCATATTGAAGATGAACCTCAAGGAGTGAAGGTGACAAATTTCTTGTACAATTTACAACAACATACCAAAAAAATTGACGTGCAAAAGTATTCCAAAATATTGAGTGAACTTGAGATAGCAGCTCACTTGGTTTACAATACTCATGCAAAAAAAGTTCTCGATGAGTTTTACAGCGAAGAAGAGGAAGAGCAACCGACTCGAAAACAAAAGAAACAGCAACAAAAACCAAGAGGAAGATCTGAGACAAAAGAAAAAAGTGCAAAGCCAAAAATCGATGAGAGCAAAAAAGAAGACAATCGATGACACGAGTAGAAAAGACTGGGCTTTCTATAGATGATGTGAAGAAACTTGATAACCTCTATTTAAAAGGACCTGCGTCGTTTGGAAACGCAAAAAGACTTCAAAATTTGAGTAAATTATCAATGAAAAAAGTAAAAATGTATCTGGAAACGAAACCATCCTTCACCAAATATCGTTCACGTCGCCTCAGATTTCCAAGGCTTAAAGTAATTGTTAACGATCTAAATGAGATCTGGTCCGTAGATCTAGCATTTGTTGATAAAGTTGCAAAGTACAACAGTGGTGTAAAGTACCTTCTTGTTGCAGTTGACTGTCTGTCAAGATATTTCAGAGTTGAACCACTAAAAACAAAATACGCTACAGAAACTGCAGAGGCTTTCAAAAAGATGATCAAACATAAGCAACCTAAAAAAGTTTGGGTCGATGATGGCACAGAGTTCCTCGGTGCTTTCAAAGCCCTCTGCAATAAACGCGGAATTCATTTCTACAGTACGTTCAGTGAGAAAAAGTCTGCTTTTGCTGAAAGAAATATACGTTCCCTCAAAAATATAATATACAGATACTTAGAAGAAAAGTGGACCTATTCATATCTAGATAAACTGGATTCATTTGTTAAAACTATCAATTCTAGAGTTAATCGAACAATCAATCTTGCTCCAAACAAAGTCACGAAAAAAGACGTTCCGCGACTGGTATCGTTGATTGTGAATACAACATATTCTCAAAAACCAAAATTTTTTGTCGGTGATCTTGTACGAATACTGAAAAAAGAAGAGACGTTTGGAAAGGGTTACAAACAGTCTTTTACAGACGAGATTTTTGAAATTTCGTCTATCCCAACATTGAACCCTCCAACGTATTCTCTTATCGATACCGATAAGGAATTTATTCAGGGTAAATTCTATCAACCCGAACTCCAATTAGATCGAGAGTCGCCTGTGCAAAATGGCAAGTAAACGTTTTGAAGATGAATATACGGTACATGTAATCTCCTCCACTTCGATGGAGATCTTCGATCAAAACACATTGGCTTCATTCAGGAATTTTTTCAATGACGAAATACAACTGTCGGGAGACTGGAGAGTAGCTTTGAGTGAAATTATTTTTCCAACAAAAATAGAACACATCACAAACGGAGTCCTAATTTCTTATAGTTTAAGTGGTTTAGAAGATCACCAACGGAATAGCTCTGGAGCCAATGTCATATCACGTCAATACAACGGTGAGCGATTAGCTTTCATGCCAGGAACTTTTGATACTGTGCCACAGTTGTTAGCTACCATTAAAAGAACTGTTGGTTTACCCAATTTTTCTTTCAGAGAAATTAAAAGTTCCGGTAAATTTGAAATTGTCTTTGGAAAATACGAGGGAATTACGTTTCCAAGCGATGAAATTCCTAGCATTATTGGTTTCAAGGGTGTCCCTGATGGACGAGGCACACACATTGGCTACAAAATGGACACAACTGCAAATAAACTGATGAAAAAAGATGATACTAAAGCTTTTATGGGTGACTTTCCAGCTGATCTGTGCGCCGGGAAACATTTGATATTCATTTATACAAACATTATTGAATATCAATACGTGGGCGATGCGAAAGCACCTTTACTACTAGTCATTGATTCAAAACAACGATTGAAAAACGTTAGCGTCTGCGAGCTTGAACCGACACACAGAATAGTTTTTTCGAATTTGGACTACAAAAAACTTCTTTCAAATACGATTCAGTCGATTTCTATAGAACTACGCACCGAAACAGGTCAATTAGTCCCTTTTTCAGGGACCGGAAAAGTCATTTTGACGTTACAGTTTAAAAAATTTGGTGAGTAAAAGCAATGGATTCATACTACACCAATCAAGCATCTGCATTGCCTTATTTTTCTGGGCACTATAGGCAAAGAGGTAGCGGCTTTGGAGCTTTAGCAAGTGGTATCGGAAGAATCGCTCTACCTATTGCAAAAAAATTTATTTTACCAGCAGTAAAACGAGTTGGAAAAGAACTTCTGTTACAGAGCTTACCAGAGTTAATGGACGTTGTCAGTAAAAAAAAAATCTCCAAAGCAAGCGCTGAAAAACACGATATCAAATACAGTCAAAAAGCAAACAGGAGGCTCATTGGCACTGCGAATGAGACAAAGACGAATAACTCGTAGACGATCTAGACCTCAGGTTCAAAAACAAGGCAAGGAATCAAAAAAAGAAAGGTAGTCATTTCAAAACACAAACAGCCAAAGAGAAATCGGTCGGATTTCTTTGCCAAAGTTAAAGATGATCGGTAATATGTTACCAACAGAGGCAACACATAGTTCCTTGGATTTATTCGAAAAACCAGCGCTTCTTGTAACTTTCGATGGGAGCTTTTGTCAAAAAGTAGGGCCAGTTTACAGTCCTAACGGACCCATGCTTGAGTTTGAGGTTGCTGGAGACAGAAATAATTTTATTGATCTGCAAAAAATCTTCCTGGAAATCAAATGCAAGATAGTTCAGGCTTCTGAAGCTGACTTAAAATATGATGCTGGAGCTGCAGCAGATATAACCAAAACAGACGCTCCTTACTTTTGTAATAATGTTTTACATTAACTCTTTTCAGACTGTACAGTATCTGCCAACGGACTGAAAATTTCAAATGCAAATGGAAATTATGCTCACAAAAGTTTCATTGAAACGGAATTTTCTCACAACAAAGACGCAAAGGCTACTTGGTTGGCTTGCCAAGGTTATTCGTACGAGGATAATCCTGGAGCGGTAGCAACAGCTGAAGTTAACAGACGAAAAACTTTGGTTAGACAATCTGCTGAATGTACCTTTTATGGAAAAGTGGCAGTAGATTTTTTTTACATGTGATCGACATCTTTTGAGTGAAGTCACATTGCATATTTCCTTTCGAAGATCAATAGATGATTTTGTTGTAATATCTGACGATGCTGGAAAATCATACAAAGTAAAAATTATAGAAGCTAATTTGTATGTGAGAAAAATGACATTGAACGACGACGTCGTTTCTGCCATTGAAAAAACTTTACTAACAAGCCCAGCGTCCTATCTTTACTTGGAAACTATAACAAAAACATTTCTGGCTTCTACTGGTTTGCAAAGTTGGAAACAAGAAGATGTCTTTAGCAGGGAGCCTATTCGACGTCTTGCCATTTGTCTTAACACAAATGAAGCTTTCTTAGGAAGCAAACAACTCAATCCTTTTCACTTTCGTAAGTTTAATCTGGAGCAGATATGTATTTATCGAAATGGACTCCCCGTTGCAGACAGCCCCATAAACACAGCTGACGTAAAACGCTTGTACTTCAACACAATGTCAGATTTAGCCTATATTGACAATGGACATGGAATAAGTTTGTCTGAATACCCTAACCATTTTATTATGGTGTTTGATCTCACCAGCACTCAGCAGGCATCACATGATTTTATTCACCCCGAACTCACCAATTGTTCAATTTCAACTGAACTTAAGTTTTCAGCGGCCTTACCAGGCAACATTGAAATTTTTATAATTGGTGAAAAAGCTAGCACAATTTTCATTGACTCTGCTCGGAGAGTTTCAAAAAATCATATTCTCACAAACTGATGGATGAAGATGAATTAAACAACCTCGTTCAACGATGTAAACGTTTGAAGTACAAATTTCATGGTGTATTTGCTGCTGATAATTTTCCGCTTAGCTTATCTCAGAACAGCTTCATTATAGTGAATGTATCAACTTCTCAAACAATTGGAACACATTGGACACTTATTTGTCGGAAAAATGGAAAATATATTTTTGCAGATCCACTGGGACAAAATCTAACTTTATATAAACATTTACACAATAGACTTGCTTCCTCTGCTGGTAATATTCAAACTGTGTTTGAATTGCTTAGAAACCAACCAATTCAAAAACCAAACTCAATATTGTGTGGCTTATTTTGCATTTATATTGCCCAATACCTTTTTGATGAAAAAGAATTTCTAAAGATGAGTGATGTTGATTTGATACGTTTTGCGCTTCATATGATGCTCTAACATTACTAACTTTTGTATTGAAATAATTTTTTTTTCAAAACTTTATTTTTTCTTCATAAACTAAGCGAACACACAAAACATCATTGTCAATGTCCAATTTTCCATAACCACTCAAAAAGATATCCATTATTTGACAGAAAGCACCAGAATGAGGACCATGCAAAATTTTCTCAAATCTCTTAAAAGTTTCAGTAGACAATCGGTCAGGTTGCAATTGTTGGTTTGATTTTTTCTCAACACTATTTTCCAGAGTTTTGAAAGCAGTACTTCCAACTGCCCAATGAATTTTGCAGCCAACGCCATTGACCAAATTGGGTAAACGTTTTTGAATGTTTGTAGTGTCTCCCTTCGTCTGTAACGTTAGACCATTGTATTCCACAGCTAGCTTCAATTTTTCGAAAACCGTACCAATTGTCTCCAAGTCCATGCCATTCGAGAATAAACAATTGAAAGTTGTATATAAGCATGGAACAGAATAAAGTTTGTTTTTTTAAAGAAATCTGTAGCAACATCTGACACATCGAACAAAACATGATAAAGATTAGCAGGTAAAACTCCACAAAAAAGGCTATCAGTGTGCATGCATATGGCTGAAACTTTAGCAAACGTTGATTTTGGTTTCTCTTCAGTGATAAAAAACCTGAAATTTTTTTGAAATTGCTTGAAGTAACCAGGTGAACGTTCATACATAGCTTCTACCATTTTCAATTGAGCTCTTTAAATTATTCAGAGAATTCGTGTTCGTCGTCTTTTTGTTTTAATTTAGGTTTCTTTGCTGAGGGAGCTTTCAGAGTAGAATCGTTTTCAGTGTTGTCATTAGCAGCAGAACGAATTTTTCCGTTCTTTTTCGATAACTTTTCAAACTCTTCTAAAGTCAGTGTTATTCTCTGTTGAAGTTCAAACTCTTGACCAACTTTTTTGAACAACTTTAGGAAGATATAAGTTCCTGTTTTTTCATAAGTTTTCACTGTTGCTCGGATCAAACGTTTTTCACTTTTGGAAACATCAAAATGAGCGTCTCCAAACTCAGCGTCTGTCTCCGCTGTAAAAGGCATTTTTGTGTTTCTTATTCAATATATTCAACTAACTGTTTTGCTTCAAGAAAAACCGTGTCAATGATTTCGTGCACTAAAATTTTATAGATATTACACGCAGACGCTAAAAATAGAATTGGTTAACTGATAAGAAATATGATCTATTGAGTTAACAGTATTTGTACGTTAGTCCTGTAGGCAAACGCATAAATGTCTTTATCCTATGTATGCATACAAATTCCCATGGTACTAGAGCCTGCCTTAACTTCAGGGTGGTCTAGTCTGGAAACAATACAACTTTAATGTTTGGTTTAACAGATAAAACCAAAATGAAGAGTACATGTATGACCTTAGGTGTGTCAAGAGACTAACTTGATCAATAAAGTGAACCCAACACGTGTGCCAAAACTTGACGCTTTAACGACATTGAACAACCTACATACTTGTTGAAATTTTCATTCAATTCTATATTCAAGTTCATGCTTGTAATACTGCAAACAAGTGTCTGTTTAAAATAACTGTACCTCAATTCATTTTTGATTCAATTTTTCGTTTCAACATTACTAGTATTTGCGTCAAGGAAACATTATCTTTCAAAATTTTCGTTATTGTTGTTTAACTTCAATTATAACTTAACAGTTCATCTGAATTTTCCAGAGCAATTGCAATGTCTTACCATATTTTGTCAGAAAGCGATTTGTCATGTGAACGCACAATTATCTATCAAACTGTACATGAAAACTTCATAGTAATTGTACAACAAAAACGTTCTCATGAAAAAGAAGAGTGGATAACTCACGACCATTGCGTGCTTCCAAAAATATTCATCAATTTTATGGCTCAGTTACCCGACAAACCCGAAACTACTGGTAGTGGATTCATTACATCAGGGGGAATTGTACCACCAACAACACTTTTGCACCCTCTGGAACAATATGATATATCGAACTTACCAATTGGAACCAAAAAATTAATATACAAATACGATTGCGACTGTGTACCATTCTATGAGAACCAGCTCGGTGTTTTGCAAGCATGCGACAACCTAGCGGATCTTTGGGGGCTTCCAAAATCTCCTGAGTCTCCTACAAATCCGTCACCATTTTGCACGCCTACTGCGGACCCCAGTCCAGCACTCAGCCCAGATAGCTCAGAGCAGAGTTCTTCACTTTTTTCGAATCTAAAAAGCAACAACTTATGGATAAACTTTGACAGTCCTACAGACACAAACGATCTGTTGAAAAACCTTTCTGGAGACAACTTTGAGACTCCCACAACTTACAATGGAATTGAAGAACAAGAAGATACCCCTACCAAAAACTTCTCTTTAACTCCCGAAAACACTGAAAACCCCTCAGTTGACAATGCTCCAAAAAAAAGAAAAATTTCAGCTATGCGAGAACTCTTTGACAACTCAAAATAAGTTCATTTTTGATGCGCTAATTTTATAAAAGTTGAAAACAGTATGGTGTCCTAACTGTATTCTTATTCATTCGCCGCATATTGATCACAATTGGATTTCCATAATTGTATTTTCTTCAGAATATATAATTTTTCATTATCTCTAAGTAAGGAACCAAAAAATCAAATAAGAAATAACCTATCTTGACATTTTTGCAGAACAATTATATTCTTCTGAGGGCTGAGAGTCAAATTGAGATATATCTGCTTACAGTGAACACAAAATCTGTTTGAAGAAACAATTCAAATGTCTGAGAAACATAATTTTTAAAGGTTCCTATATGAAAAATGATATTCAGAAAAGAACTCTGGAAACAAAATTTTAGAGTTTTAATGAAATTGCGTCCACTTTTCACGAGGTACTGTGAAAGTGATTGAACTAACTGTTAGGAACCGATTAAAAGAATGAAGGTACTGTTAAAAATTAATAGAGATATTTTCTATTTTTCAACAGAAATTCACAAAAAATGCAATTTTTAATGATATTTTGGGCCTTAACTCATTAACTTGACATACGATTTTTGATTTTTCTACCTGAATCCATAGGTAAGTTATCTGGAATTACAATTTAATACTTTTTAGGCTCCATTGAAAAAATTTTTTCATAATGAACTTTTGATTCAAACTTTTTCATTTATTTCTCTCTGATCTTGCGGGGATCAACAAAAACAATAAAAATCTCATATTTGTTCAAAATACTGCGTTTACTATACATATATTCGCTGAGCAGAAGGCATTCCTTTGATTTGATCCTCCCCTGATCTACAGTAACCGTTCAGTACGTTTCTAAATATAATCAACTTTACTGTTTAATGAAAAGATTGTGTTTAGTACACAGCCCAAAAGTTAGAAAATTTAACAGTTTTTGTTATCTGAAGCGTTCAGGATTTAGGTGGAGTTCAGTTTCATGAAAGGTTTTCCTTTGATATGACACTCCCTGCTCTACAGTAACCGTTCAGTACGTTTCTAAATATAATCAACTTTACTGTTTAATGAAAAGATTGTGTTTAGTACACAGCCCAAAAGTTAGAAAATTTAACAGTTTTTGTTATCTGAAACGTTCAGGGGTTAGGTTAGAGTTCAATTTCATGAACCGTTTTCCTTTGATATGACACCCCCTGCTCTACAACAACCAATGGGTAAAATTCGAATTTCGATCAAGTTTACTGGTTAATGAAAAGACTAGTGTTATCACCAAGCAAACATTGAAGGGAAAGAATTTTCGTTTTCTGTGAAGGGGGAACTTGGTGTTAGGTTTGCACTCAATTTGAATGAAAACTCTCTCACTTTGATTTATTATTCATTACAACACGATTAACAATAACTAAGCATATACTGGCCGATAGAATTTTCTTACTATTCTTATATATATTTCTGCAATAAACTCAAACTACAAATCAAATTCCACAATACAAAGAAAACTTATTATGGGAGTACATGCAATATTTAAGAAGAACTGATAAGCCTATTTATTGTTCTTGCCATATTTTGCCTATGTTTTACACAAAGGTCTCACACAGAGTTGAAATTTGTATATTATCAATTGTCATGATAAGAATTATATTTAATTACGCCCCCCTCAGGGTTAGAAAACATTGTACTACCTAAAGCTGTAAACTGGAGGTGTGCTCAAGAATTAAACGAAACCTGTGTAGCGCCACGCAATCAAAACTTCATTTCTTGACTTGATTGCAGAAAATTCAGCTTTATCTGTTCGTCAACTTTTGGGTGAAAAATTTTTAATAAATTGGAAAACATAAAGCAAAGAATACGTACCTCTATTTAGTTGCAAAAAAATTTAAAAGATTTGCAGACTTTTACTATAAATTAATATTTCCTAAGCTTTTTAAAAACTCTCACAACTTAGAAATATCTCAAAATCATTCTCAACGTTATCAATCATTATTTTCTATATTTCTTACCCTATTATTCAAAAGTCTCAACACCATTCAAAGCTTGAAAACTGTGTTCCGTACTTCTGTACAGTATGCCAGTTCAGTGTCCAAACTGTTCTGCTCAGCTCTCCAACAGAAGGTCCCTTAACAAGCATATGAAGAATATACATAAAATTTTTCCAGATATACCGACTTTCAGCTGTTTTCAGGGTTTCGAGAACGTTAGAAGTCTTCCTACACTGCGTAAGCATTCTTATATTTCTCATCAACAGCCCATTTTAAAAGTCTGCTATACTTGTCGCGTAGTTTTTCAAACAAAACTCGAATATGCTGAGCACATAAACAATGAGCATGGTCTGCCCATTTTGGACTTGGAAACCCACGAAGTTGATACGTCTAGACCAACAGTCAGTTCAATTAGCAATGGTGTAAACTACTACGAATTTGAGCCGGCCCAGGGGGATTTAGACATTATGGAATATCTGTTCAGGAACCGGGACGAAATTTCGAAAACAGTCCAAAAACACACGCACAGGTTTCCACAAAAGGTTCAACTTGTAGTGGAAATGACGCTTCAGAAACCTTTGGATGACGATCAAGAAAAATTGAGCGTGTTTTTTAATACAAATACACGAATCGTATATCATTCAGGGATTTCGGATGAAATTTTTGAAGACTTTGTCGACAACATTGTTTCAAAACTTGTTTCGTTTTCAAGCTACGGAAGTGGTTGGCAGCTACTTTCAATAGACAAAGTTACCCTGAAGCTGGCCAAATATGTGCCTGTCCGGGGAAGCAGTTTCATACCGTTTCATGAGGAACATCCGCTAAGAAGAGATTCGAACTTGTTAGACATACACAATGCAAACGATGATAACTGTTTCCTTTACTGCTACACAGCTGGATACCATCTGGTTTACAAAAAAGAAAAATTAGAACCGCCAACACCATGCTTCAGATCACGCACCAACGTTCTGACGTACAGCAAAGAAAATCCATCAGCAAAGCAACCGAAAGGGGACTTTGAAATGCCAATGAGTCTACAGGACATATCAAAGTTTGAGGAACTCAATGAAGTACAAGTTAATGTGTTCAGGTAAGAACAAATCGTATTATTCTGTATTCAAATGTGATTTTATTTTTTGTAAAAAAAAAGCAAAAAAAGGAAAAGTTGTTAAAAAAAAGAGGAACAAAAATTTTTCGCTCATCATAACAGTTCTTAACATTTTGCTGTTTAAAAAACCTCACTATCCAGAAAAAGTCTGAGATTTTTCATATTTAAGGTATCAGACGAAGCAATTACTACCATTGAGGCTGTCACGAGGCAAAAATTTCCCATTCGTACTCGATTTGTTGCTCCTACAAAACGAACAGACATACCACTACGTACTCATTATCAATTTGATGAAACTTGTCGCTAAAATCAACGGTAAAGAGTATCGTGATAGAAATGAGCTGTGCAGGAACTGTTTTCACATTTGTTCGTCAGCGGATGTGCTATTAGCACATCAGAAATCGTGTTTGGAAAATGATTCTCTGCAAATCACGATGCCCGATTCTGCTAACAACAAGTTGAAGTTCGAAAACTACGCCGCGAGGTGGTTTTCACCTTTTGTAGTATACTTGGACTTAGAATCTCTACTTGTGCCTGTAGCAACAGCGAAAAGTAACCCAATGACTTCAAGCACGTGTGCCTTGTAACACCATTTACCGTGTAGTTACTGCTTAATTGTGGTCGAACATAACAACCCTGAACCAATACATTTTGACATTTACACAGGCCCCGATTGTATGAAACGCTTCATTACAAAAATCGAAAAACTTGCAAGGTTCTTTTACCATCAGAAAAGGAAATTTCCCAAATTTATTGGAGCCGCCCCTTTGCAAAGTACATTCTCGAGATGTTGGATTTGTGATGTTGCTTTCAACAATGACAACGAAAAAGTGTTGGACCACTGTCACTACAGTGGTCAATTCATCGGTTACGCGCACGTCGAATGCAACCTCAAGCGCCGAACACTCAATTTCACGCCCGTAATTGCCCACAACATGATGAACTATGACTTAGATCACATAGTTAAGTCCTTGCATACAGCCTCAGAGTCAACAAAAATTGAAGTGATACCGACAAACGACGAAAAATTCATTGCACTAAATTTTGGTGTATTCATTGAAACACAAAAAAGGAAGCGAGATGAAGTCACTGTTTACGAGTACATGCGCTTTATTGACAGTTTCAAGTTTATGCCGTGCAGCCTCGATAAAATTGTACAAACTCTGCCTCACAATAAATTCAGTATTCTTGACAACTTTTACCGAGGCTACACCACAGAGCAACGCAACTTGTTGAAGGAAAAGGGAAGTTTTCCCTACTCGTATGTCAATGACTTCAGTAAACTCAGAGAACTTTCTCTTCCCAGTCTCGAAAACTGGAAAAACAGTTTGAAAGACAATAAAATTGATGTTACCAGTGAGGAACTCAATCAGTTGAATTTTGTCTTCATCGAGTTCAATTGCCAAAGTCTGAAGGAATTCCTGGAGCTATATCTCACTGGCGATGTGCTACAGCTGTCATGCTGGTTCGAGGAGCTGCGTTCTGTGTGCTATGACACATACGGCCTGGACTGTGCACAGTTCTACACAGCTTCAAATCTTTCTGGAAACGCGTTTCTGAAAACCTGCAAGCCCGAAATTGAGCTGTTGACAGACCGACTGATTCTTGAAATTGCAGAGAAAATGATACGTGGATGCCTGTCCTCTATCTACAGTTCAAGACTAGAGATTGCAAACAACACCCTACTGCCTAACTTTGATAGCTCAAAGGAAGTCTCATCAATCATTTATATTGATGCTAATAACCCTTACGGGGGAATCATGTTACATTTCCCTCTTCCCCTGAATCATTTTGAATTGATTGAAGATGTTGCACTAGAAACAATTTTGCAGACCGACGACGAAGGGGATGTTGGTTTCATTGTTGAGGTGGATCTAGAGTACCCTGATGCTCTACATGAACATGCAGACTACCCATTGATACCCGACAAGGAACCAATCGATACCCTAGAACTTAGTGACTATCAGACAACTCTTAGAAGCGCTCTAAGTCTAACTTCGTCGAAATCAAGTAAGTTGAGACAGACGTTTCACCCAAAGAGGAACTATGTTGTTCAATACCGGAACCTCAAATTCTATGTTGATAGCGGAATTAAGGTCACCCGAGTTCATCGAGCAGTAAAGTTTCATCAATCTAAGTGGTTAGCAAGTTATATTTCACTTAACACATAGAAACGTCAAGAAGCTAGCTCTAAGCTGGATCAGGATTTCTACAAACTTATGTCAAACTCTACTTTTGGCAAGCTTTGTGAAAGTTTGAGAAAAAGAGTGTCCGTTAAATTTGTTCGCACAGAAGAGGAGCTACTTAAAACAACATCAAAAGGAAATATTTCATCGATAAAAATCATAGACGAGAACCTAACAATTATCACAAAGAAAGTCCAATCCATAGTATGGAACAAACCAACAATTATTGGAGCCAGCATTCTTGAGCTTTCAAAGCTGTTTATGTTGGATTTTCATTACAACGTAATGAAAAAACAAACAGAGTGCAGTTTGCTGTATTCAGATACAGACTCATTCGTATACAAAGTTAAAACGAATAGTTTCTATGTTGATTTGACGAAAAACTCTACCCTGAAAAAACACTTTGATCTCTCAAACTTCCCCAGCGACCACAAACTCTATGACAATACGAATGCAAAGGTGGTGCTTAAGTTCAAAGACGAACTTGCAGGAACGCCAATAGAAGAATTCTGTGCCCTTAAGCCTAAACATTATTCGATTGTTGCTAGTAATGGTGAAAACAAAATGTCGGCTAAAGGAACTAAAAAATTCGCGCAAGCCAAATTAAATCATGAAATGTTCAAAGAGACATTGGAGACGAGCAACGTAGTGAGACTTGAAAACATCAAAATATCAACACTTAAACATAAACTACAAACTGCGTGCTTGAACAAAATTGCCCTCTGCGCATACGACGACAAAAGATATATAAATACAGACAAAAAAACGACTCTGCCCTTCGGACATTTTTCTTTGCGTGATGAATACGTTTCAAAAAAACTGTGTGCCGAAACCGACTGGGAAGACGAATTGAACGAACCCTATAACGTGTTTGAACTTCCTGAAGGAGGGGAGGCCTCAGGCTGGGAAACACCCGATCCAGGTTTTCATCAGCCCTCGTACTCTAATGAAGAGTTGAATGATGTTATTGACCTTTCAAATTTATCGGAACAAAGTGATGAGTCTGACCAGGAAATCAATAACCCGTTCATTCTCAATGAAGCTGATGAAAACCCAGATTGCTGCTCTTCAAGCAGTGAGAATGCAACATTAGCCAGCATCAGCAACAAAAAGAAGCAAGCAACATTAAGCAATAACTTATTCAGACAAATAGATAGTGTTGAATCTAAAAACTCTTCAGAGGTAACACTCTCTGAAAATGAGGAATCGCCAGTAATCTCGATTAAACGTGCCTGTGCTTATATTGTAGATTCTGACACTGAGTAATCTGTTATTTTTCTTTGTATTGTAATAAGTACTTCTTTTATAGATCGGAAAATTTAAAAATACAAAGATAAATATTAATAATGATATTTTTATACAATTGGTGAGAAGAAAACTTACTTTAAGGAAATTTCCCAGTCCTCCTGTCAAATATTCTTTGCACTTTGCACCGACAAAAGCTTTTCAAATGCTTCTCGAGCTCCTGTTTATAAAAAAAAATTTGCCTGCAGAAAGGGCAAATTTGGTCCAATATTTTCCCCGAAACAAGAGATCGAGAACAGTATAATGGGTTGGTTTCAAGAAATCTGTTGTGCTTTTTATGCTTGGTAAACTGAGGAAGAAAATAAATGGCCTCCTGACATCTTGAACAATATTTTATATATCGGTTTTTGTGATTTTCTGTGAAATGTTTCAAGTTTTCTTGAAAATGGTTGAAAGTGAGCTCACAAGAATCACATTTGTGTCCTGGCATTCTTTTTAATAGCTTCAAGTTTCACTTAGTTCGCTCTGTAGACGCAATACAATTGAGAAGAAATAGGAAATAGTCTCTTCAGAAGGCTCATTTTGGTGATTGAACATTTATCTCAACCTAACAGGCAGAAAAGAATTTATTCCAAACATTTGCCAAGAAACAGTTCAGTTCTAACACCGAGGGCCCTGCTTTATTCCCCCTACCAAATTTATACTTCCAAATTGCTTTCACAGCCATACATTTACTTTTATCTTAATTGGAACACTTTTCATACACCGAAGCAAATTAATTTCAAAATCAATAAAACACACCGCACTAATTTAATTTTGTTTTGAAATTCAGTTTCCAAGAGCCCGCTCCGCTTTGATTTAATTCCACATAAAATCCCCCACCGTAAACAAAATTTGACAAGTTTAAACAATCCCCACTTTCGAAAGCTCAATAAAAGTTCAAATTATGCATAACAGCCCACTCATGCGCGCGGAAGGAAATATTCCAAACTCTCCATATTTATTTCCCAAGAGTTCACATAACATGAACTTACAATCCAAAAGATCGAAGTAGGTAAAACAATAAGACTCTCAAAGTTTCTTCAAAAGTACAAGAAATCAACTTTTACAGAGTGAAAGTTCTTGTAGGGGGGTCCGGACCCCCCCCCCCCTCCAGTAACATGGCAGATATGGATACTACTAATATCAGTTTCTAACATTGGCTTGGAAAAGGTACGAAAACGCGATTTTTGTGAAAAATTGGAAGCGGATGAATCTGTCAGAAATTGTGCGAGAGAAAGGTTCCCGTTAGAACTCTCTAAGAGATAATTTGTTGTATGCAGATGGATTAAGGTACATCTTCAAAAATGTCAATTTTACTACCGGAGATGTTGTCATTTATACATTGGATAACGCAGTTGAAAACAATTTAGTCAATCGAGATCAATGCATGTTGATTTCAATTTTCAGGTTGAGTAGTACAGGTTTTACATCTTTCAATTTTCACCTTAGTCTCGGATTAAAATGTAATTGCATGGTTTTTTAAACTCCTGAAACGGTCGAATTTGTTCAGTAAGTGGTTGATGGAGATGAAAACTGAGAGTCAGTCGTTGAGACAGAGGCAATCAAAATACTACTAAGCATTTATGCAGAAATCACAAATTAACGCTTTCTCAAAATTCAGTATCAAAAGTTCTTCATGTTGGATCATCATTAAGAAGCTTGAATAAAAATTTCAAGCTGAACATAAGGACACCATATCTACAATTGTTTCTTTTGCAACTTTCACTAATGCTTTCATCCAACTAAAATTTAGAGTGTCAATTTTGAGGAAAATCGTGCTCGAATCAAAAAGTCAGTTCGGTAAGATTATTTTTTATTCTAGAACATTTTCGTTTTTCGCAACCTCCACTGCTGCTAAATTGTTACAAAAGGGTTAGGTTTTTGAGCGATTTCTACATCATTTTTTTCATTTTGTGTTGATCTTCTTCAGATCACTGATTAATTTTCACAACTCAAATTAATGGCTGTTAAAAGAATTTAAATAACTCAAATTAATAGCTGGTGATGTTCAAATGATTTTCCGTAGAGTTTGCTGGGACAACTGTACAGAACACAATAAGCGTAAATCTGATTAATTTAATGAAGAGTTTCGGTTCATAGAATTAAATTGTTTCTGTAGCGCAATTTGTATATTAGCTATGTTACTGAATCGGACAAGTAGAAATCTGGCAGCAAACGTCTTGGTTGTTTAATATCAAATACAAGTCCAACAAACTATACAGTTTCTGTTATTTTGGCAATTTTTCACATTTTTGCTCAAACAAACAGTTAGTTCATCGACAAGTGATTGATTCCTATCTCTCAAACTTTTCTTGCGAATTTCTTGACCAACAAAACTTCTAAACTTCTATAGAATCTTAACTTTATAGAGGGACCAAAGATTATTTGTTAAATTATAACATTTTCGTTTTACACAACCTCCACTGTTGCTAAATTGTTACAAAAAGTTTCGGTTCTCGAAGAACTTCTACATCAATTTTTATCTCATTTTGTGTTGACCTTCTTCAGATCACTGATGCGTGATGTGTGTCTAAAGTTACTTAAAAAAATGGTCTTCAGCAGGATGGTCCTGAAATGGTCTCGCGTTAACGCATTTCTGTTCTCTGGCGTAGTATTTCAAACAAAATCGAGATTTTACGACAGATAAGGGCTACTTATTAAATCTGAAAACGTAAACAAACGCGATGTTAAAACATTTTTTATTGGGTATGTGTTTTCTCACGTGATTTTCAATGACTTTATTACAAACTAATTGGCTTACAAGACCTAACATGAGGCTTCAGGGCCTTAGTTTTTTTCACTCTCGACTATCTAAATTGACGGGTTTCTCGAAAAAACAGGATTCCAGTCATTTGGATTGGCCATTTTAAATGGCCATTGAGGCAATTTCTGAACAGCACAGCAATTATATTTCACTTTTTAGACAAAAAGTCTTGCTTTGTAGCAAAAATTTTCCTAAAAATTAGTTTTTAGGCCTTGCAAATATTTAGGGGCACCAGAGTCTCCAGACCGAGTTAGACTCTGATCGTACCAACTTAAGGTAACCACCGGGGGGGGGGGGGTATCAGACCCACGTGTGTCGGTAACTGGGCTGCCAAACCTCGTTTTCCGCGCACTGGAGGTTCCAGACTATCTTGGATAGCGCACCACTGGTGCCAGACCCATTTGGGTTGCACACCGCGGGTACCCCAGATGAGACTTTTACCCCTTGAAGTATCAGTAATCATTGAAAAAAATCAATTTATTGCAGAAAATCGGACAGCATATTAAGTATATGGTTTTTGTGTTCTGTAGTAAAAAGTATTAGTTCAAAACAAAAAATATTCAGCTGGGCATCTAATACAAAAACTTAGTCTTTAGCGTAGTCCTTGATGTTCATCAAATAAATTGGGAAATTTATTCCATAAAAACAGTCCCCTCGGATGCTAATTCTCTGGGGGGGGGGAGCAAGTTGTTTTCTCGGTGGGTCCTCTTGCTTTTTTGCAGAGTTTCCAGACTCAGGAAGATTTTCTGAAAAGACCATACAAAATCTTAAAAAAGCGTTGTTGAGACTTTCTAAACCATGTCATGCGACTACCCCGACTCTAGACCACGCTATGTTAAGACTATCCAGTCTCTGGGTGGGGCTCTGATCAGACTTTCCAGACCGTAGATAGTGCGCTGGTCAGACCGTTCGGGATTGTGTTGGGCCCTGATAAGGGCTTTTCAAACCACAAGTAGTCCTGACGAACTTTGTAGAATTATTGCGGTTTACCCCCGTGAGGTTTACCCTCATCCAGGGTATTGTGACGTCACGAAATCAGTTTAGTAAACTTCAACTTCATTTTTCATTCCAGTTTCATGTTAGTAGATTCCTTTATCCAGTCCCCCCCCCCACAAGTTTGGATATTATTGTGAAGACTACTCAAAGTGAGGAAGTAATAAAACTCTTCAGAGGAATGTCTTTACGTCTTTCATTTGACCTGTCAGCTGCTTGTTAGTATTGTTTAATTTCATAAGTCATAAATTAATCACTCAACTCGAACCACTAAAAAATTATGGAGTGTTCTGTGACCCGAATTGCGAAAATTTATATAGTGCACTTCAATTCGAGTCGTAAATGATTTTGAGGTGCTTCATAATTAAGACCTGACATTTTTGACCATATAATTGTTTTCATTGTGTAAATTCAATTGTCATAAAAAATTTACGGTTTCAAGAAATCTTTGAATTGATCTATAGCTCGAAAAAACTTTCATTTCTGCGAAATCATGAAAATTTGTTCACATTACGTTACATTTCTTCTTCTTACTGGCATGGGAGAGAACACATCAGCGAACCCGTTAGCCATCAGGTTAAGAATCTTCTGGCATAGAAAGAAAAAACACCAATGCGACTTTTCGCCTTTTTCCAACTTAAAAAATTTCAAATTAAATTGTCCTGGTATGCCCCGGTTAAATTTGAGCCGGTTAACTTTTCGCGGACGGGTTCGAAAAAGATTGCCATTAATTGTTAAAGTTTTTATAGTAAAGAAAAACTTTGATTTAGTGCCAGGTTAAAATAAGTTAAGTGCAAGTTGGTTCTTTCATTGTTACAACCCAGGACGAGACGTGATGGTAATTTTGTAAAATTATACACGATACTTGCAAAAAATTGTTGTCTTGTAGGATCCTGCGGGAAGGATGGCGATGTTGAAGATTTATGTACGACAACAATTTGCTTCTAGGATTCCGTTTAGAAAATCGTGATTTTACAAGATAACCATCAACAGTTGCCAATAACAGAGGCCAGCCAGTGTAATAAATGATTATGAGTGCAGCCTAGCTTTAAAAATATTAGCTTCGCCATTAAAATATTGAAACATGGAAACTTTGTTACAACAATTCTCGTGAACGTTTTTATGGCAGTTATTGTTTATAATGCGGTGTTGTTATGGTAGCTTTAAAAGCTTAATCTGGATAAGTAGAAAAATAGAAAAACAATAAAAGCATAAAATTTATAGTTATAGGTGAATTTTTGGACAGATAAAATGCTGCATTGCTTAAGCAAATTTTTTTTAAAGATAAATTTTTGTCATACGTAAATTTTTTAAGAGTTCTCTTTTTGTGTTGTATTGCTCACAAAAACCGTAAAATTCTTTTCTCAGTTGACTGAACTTATGTTGTACTTTGAATAGATACAGATATCTGATGTAAATTCTGTTTCAAATTATCTCTCGAAACTCACTCAACTTTTTTGAAAATTTCTTTGCTAAATGAACTATCGTCTATTACGGCCGATAGGAGTGGAGCTCGACCGGAATGAAATAGCAGATAACTTGCAAAATAACATTCGTCTAGCAAGATCTTGCATGATAGCCATTGACAAGATTTTGCAAGAAAGCCAATTTTTGCAAGAATCTTGATCGACTACGGTAGAGGAAGATTAGAAGTAAAACAAAGTTTGATATAAAACTTTGACCTTCATATTAAATTTCTCACTCAAAGTTAATTTTAAATAAATACAATTACAAAAACTGAGCAGCAAATTTTCTTGGGTCGAGACAGTAATCAAATCGACACATTTTTTCCCCAAAATTGTATCTTTATAAGTTCAGCAAAAACAAAGTTAATTTCGAATTATTTCCATTTCTAATCCACAGCATGTTTTTCAACACCCCCGTGACAAAACTCAGGGGCTATTACTTAGTACATCATTAACTAAAGTTGTGGCACGTGCGTCCGGGAGTGCAAATTATATGCACTAAGTCATAGAAAAAAGTACAAAGAAAATTGCACTACCGGTTAAGCATGTAAGGGACAGCGAAAAGTGTTGAAGAAGTTTCAAAGACCTAAAATCTGGACAGCTAAAATTGGTGAAGAATTTACAGAGACCTAAAATCTGGATTTTTGGATAATCTAAAAAAATAGCCACTTCTACTTAGCTTTAGAAGACAGTTCCATAATTAAAAACTTTGCCGGAATCTTGCCTACTTGGACCATTTATCAGTTGTTATGTAACGCGCAGAAAAATTGAGGCTAGTTTGGATTTCATCGTTGTTATTGACAATCAAAATTGTTAAGATCCTTCATGGCGATATGTTTTTTAAAAACTATTTCACTCATTTTTATTTGTATCCTGTTTTATTTACTGCAGATCATATTGTTTTACTATCGAAATCAGTATTGGCAGATCATGATCACATTATATTGAGGCCTCAGGTTAAAAATATTGTTTTCAGAGAAAAATTAAATTTTTTTCACGGATTCCATAGAGTGCTTTTGTAAATTTCAACTATTTCATTGTTTTTTGCTTGCGTTCGTTGTTATTTTTGCAAACTCACAACATAATATCAGCAACAAAAAAACAGAAATCACGAAAGGAAAAGTGTCCTTAATTTATTACAGCAGTTTCGACCTAAAATTAGCACCAAAAGAACAAATAACAACCGTGGTTGGTTTTCATTAAGTAGCTAAAATTGCCATAAAAACTTTTACTCGGAACTGTTTTATAGTGTTTTAATTTTGCCAGAATCTTACTGGAGATATTTTTCGTCTGTACTTCCAAAGTTTAAAATAATGATTAAATGTGTAATGGCACGTGCTCTGTAACTGGGTTTGCGACAAATGGATAAAATCTCTTACGGTATACGCATGTCTTGGAAAACATTGGAAGATATTTTTATTAATTTTGGATGAAATTTTCCGGGTTTAAAATGGCGCACAAAAAAGAGCAAGTAATGATTTATAACTACTGTAAAATAAACGCTTGTGTCTGAATCATTGATATTAAGGCACCTTTAAATTCATAACTGGCGATGCCATTAAAACAAAACAAAGCAAATAATTTTAAAAGTCAGAAGAAACGTTGAGTTACTTTGTAACAGTTCTTGCCTTAACTTTTAGTGAACATCTTTCTGCCTATCAGCAGTGAGAAAGAATCCAACGTTTCTATCTGTAATCAATTAACACATTTGTAATTTTAAAAGCTAGTGATATTTGCTTGAGTAGTCTCAAAAAGGGGTAGTGGCTAAGAGAATATTTCAGTGAAAACATGAAATGTTTTAACTGATTCAAAACCGTTTTCTTGCAAAAACTTTTACTAATCTTTCGATTTTTGCTTTCTTTGTTTTGTAGTCTTATCACTGATTTTGGAGGATTGCAGATCTCAGTCACCTCCTTTGCTGAAACAAAATAAAATTTTTTAATAACTTTAGCGAACAGTTAATAGTATCAGTGACCTTTGAGAAAACTAATTTTTGCCAGCAATCTTATCAAAGTTTTGATTTCTGCCTCCCTTTGTTCTTCTTTTGACAACTTGTATATTAGTCTTTTTTATGGTCGTCCAATATACTTTTTTGACAGAGAAACAACTGATCATATCCTTGTATGCATGTTGCAGCTGGTGGTTTAGTGACTTTCTGGTTTCCTTTTTTATTAAATTTTTGTTTTGCCTGTGATTATTTTTTTGTCTTTTCCGGAAACTCTCCCTATACTGCCACATTGATGTCTAAAATAACCCAATTAGAACTTTAAAATCTTTAAAATTTTTAATCTGAGTTTTAATGCCTTCAGCAAGGTGTTTTTGCAAAATGTATAGTTAATTTTAGTCTTAGGACTTAGCCTCCGCGAACGTTAGATACAATTAGCTTCTCAAAAATTTTCAGTCAAATTGTATTAACCTAAAAACTGATGGTTGTTATTAATTTTGGCGAAAATTGATTCAATCCAATTAGCAACTTTTTGAAGTTTGCCCTCTTTTTCAATCTTTTTACTTGCCAACGTGTCTCTGCGCCTCAGTAAACACAGGTTGCTTTTTTTCTCTCGACAAAAAATATTTTACTATTTCTTTTTTAATTAGGTGTTTTAAGTCTGTGATACTTCAGTTTTTCATAAGTTTTGTTAAATAGTGACATAACGGATTTCTTAAAATGTTTATTGTTTCAACAAATTCGCACCGTTTTTTTTTCAGAATTGTTCTGAGCTTTTAACTTTTGGATGTATTTGTCAAATTTTTTTATCGTCATATGACATATCAAGATAGTGACAGGTCTCGTTTAAATCTTATTGAGTTACAACAAAATCGCTTGAAAATCCAATTGACCGCTACTGAGTTCATTCATTTTGAACTTAATTGATTTCAAAAATAATAAACGTATTTCCAAACAATCTTTTCGATTTTTTTTCGTCGACTTGGTACTTAGGCTCCTCAAAGACCCCTCTCATATGTTTTCTGAAGACGAACCAGTTGTTTTTCTCTACTGCTACTTAATTCTTCTATGATGTATTATTCAATGCTTTATATACTTTGGTTTTATTGCCCTTTAGACTTTGATATAAAGCGTTTGTAAAAAAAGGATCAGATTTCGTTATTCGGACGTGATTAATGGTTTTGTCTTGATTTTGTTTTTTTGTCTTGTTTCCTGTTCTCACCAATGTAAGTGTTCATCGGCTCTTCAGGGTGGGATTATTTGTTTATTTTTCTCACTGAAAATTTGTCCCAAATGACTCCCATGGAGGTTCATAACAATCTATTTTGTGTTTCTATTTGAAAGCTGATTTTTGTGACTTTTACTTTTTTGTTGACTTGATACTGAGTCTCATTGAGAAAATTTCCCATCTTCTTTGATGTTAAGTACAAGTTGATTTGTTCCTTTTACGTTACATTTGACGCTATTTTTATTTTGTTTGTAATTTGTGTTTAAATAATAGATTTTGAATTTGACCCGAATTAATGCTTTTATTGTTTTGCCTTGTCTAAATGTCGTATCAATGGGAGGTGTCACTGGCGTTTTAATGCGACGTTGTTTGTTTTCTTTAGTTGTTTGCTTTCAATTAAAGTTTTTAATCTCATTACTCAGTAATTTTTGAACATTATGTCAATTTCCTAATGTTTTCTATCTCTTTTTCATTTGGTAGACAACTAAGTCATAAAAGTTCATGAGCGTATTCGGAACATTAAGAGTAACCGCGCATTATCAAGCCTCCTTGTTTACCATAAAAACTCAATTTTTTGGGCAAAACTTTGACGTACACAGAGTTGTGATACGGATGGATAATTGTTCAATTCTATTCAACCGATTTTTTTTTACTTGGCGTCTATTCCTTTTATGTGGGCTCGCCCGCCCAAGTTTTTGGATCAATTTCACTAATTTCACGTCACCTTGGTTGAAGTCAAAGACTTGCATGACATCTGGCCCGACTGTCCCACTCCAGAATGACATCTGGTCAGGTCGTCCCGGTATAAAATGAAAAATTACCTGAACAAATTGATTTCTGAGCAGACCAAAATTCCACTGCAAAAAGGACGTCTGGTGGGACCTTGCCAGACTAAAATGACACCAGATCAGACCAGAACACTTCAGCGAACGCGAATCGATACAATTCTGAAAATTCCAATGTTTTTTTTTGCATTTCAGATCGATTGCTTTTGAAGAGGTGAAATATGAAGTCAAAATGACAAACGGAGCTGTGATTGGTCAGATGACAGTGAAGTCTCAAACTGAAGGCAAACAACGGTGTTTGAAAGAACCAAATGCAAGTCGGTCACTTTTTGCAACAGGAAAAAATGCCAATTGAACAAAAACGACAGATTCACAGCCAATACGACTTTCGGGTATTTCCAACCATAGACCCCCCTCCCCCGCCTCAGCTTAGTGATTGCATACCCAGTTTCATGGTGATCCAGCAAAGTCATATATGGTTTGGATGTTTTCGCAAATTTTCATAAAATGATCCAACCAAAACTTAAGAAAAATGGAATACACTATTTTAATAACAGTTCTTACTCATCATATATGAAAAGTTCAATTAGCTGGAGAAGTGTGAAAAATGTAGAGCTGTAATATTTTTATAATGGAGGGAGTAAAAGTTTGAGGAGTGTGTTGGGGTGGGGGGACCTATATTGGAAAGACCCTAATTTCAAGCGAAGACCTTAACTGCAGCTACTTTGGAATGAAAAGACTATTTGTGCCACAATGCGAAGAACAAGGAATCTGGAAAAATATAACTGATGACGAAAATTCAGATCTGAAAAAATTTTACATTACTAGTGAGGAAACAAAATCCAAATTTCCTCTGTTTTTGTCCCAAGGCTACACGGGTTGACGAAAAAATAGCAAGGAATAATTTTGAAAAATGTGAAGGTTTAATATTTATAAACCGCTAGATCTCCACTTAAAAAGCATTACTTGGTAAAGCATTCCCGAAACCTCTCAAAACTTCTCATGTAATCTCGAGGTCGGCATCGAAAACCTCTAAAAGAAACCAATAGTTTTTATTATGCATTACAACGTTGTTGTGTATCGAAAAGCAAAAAAGCAGTATGCTAACAATGTTTGCAGTCAAAACACAAATACTTTATCAAAATTTAGCAAACATATCTATAATTGAGCAACAAATTTCACCACCTTCAAGAGCTAATTTTCTGGCCACTAAGTTCTCATAGATGGAAAAGCTCAAGATATAAAACGCCGACAAAACCAAATACTACCAACCGAAAGTTCTGAGCTTTTAACTTTTGGATGTATTTGTCAAATTTTTTTATCGTCATATGACATATCAAGATAGTGACAGGTCTCGTTTAAATCTTATTGAGTTACAACAAAATCGCTTGAAAATCCAATTGACCGCTACTGAGTTCATTCATTTTGAACTTAATTGATTTCAAAAATAATAAACGTATTTCCAAACAAACTTTTCGATTTTTTTTTCGTCGACTTGGTACTTAGGCTCCTCAAAGACCGCTTCCATATGTTTTCTGAAGACGAACCAGTTGTTTTTCTCTACTGCTACTTAATTCTTCTGTGATGTATTATTCAATGCTTTATATATTTTGGTTTTATTGCCCTTTAGAGTTTGATATAAAGCGTTTGTAAAAGAAAAAGAACAGATTTAGTTATTCGGATGTCATTAATGGTTTTGTCTTGATTTTGTTTTTTGACTTGTTTCCTGTTCTCACCAATGTCAGTGTTCATGGGCTCTTCAGGTTGGGATTATTTATTTATTTTTCTCACTGAAAATTTGTCCCAATGACTCCGGTGGAGGTACATAACAATCTATTTTGTGTTTCTATTTAAAAGCTGATTTTTGTTACTTTTACTTTTTTGTTGACTTGATACTGAGTCTCATTGGGAAAATTTGCCATCTTATTTGATGTTAAGTACAAGTTGATTTGTTCCTTTAACGTTATATTTGACGCTATTTTTATTTAGTTTGTAATTTATGTTTAAAAAATAGATTTTGAATTTGACCCAAATTAATGCTTTTATTGTTTTGCCTTGTCTTAATGTGGTATCAATGGGAGGTGTCACTGGCGTTTTAATGCGGCGTTGTTTATTTTCTTTAGTTGTTTGCTTCCAATTAAAGTTTTTAATCTCATTACTCAGTAATTTTTGAACATTATGTCAATTTCCGAATGTTTTCTATCTCTTTTGCATTTGGCAGTCAACTAAGTCATAAAACTTCATGAGCGTATTCGGAATATTAAGAGTAACCGCGCATTATCAAGCCTCCTTGTTTACCATAAGAACTCAATTTTCTGGCCAAAACTTTGACGTACACAGAGTTGTGATACGGCTGGATATTTGTTCAATTTTATTCAACCACTTTTTTTTACTCGGCGTCTATTCCTCCTTTTATGTGGGCTCGCCCGCCCAAGTTTTTGGATCAATTTCACTAATTTCACGTCACCTTGGTTGAAGTCAAAGACTTGCATGACATCTGGCCCGACTGTCCCACTCCAAAATGACATCTGGTCAGGTCGTCCCGGTATAAAATGAAAAATTACCTGAACAAATTCATTTCTGAGCAGACCAAAATTCCACTGCAAAAAGGACGTCTGGTGGGACCTTGCCAGACTAAAATGACACCAGATCAGACCAGAACACTTCAGCGAACGCGAATCGATACAATTCTGAAAATTCCAAAGTTTTTTTTGTATTTCAGATCGATTGCTTTTGAAGAGGTGAAACATGAAGTCAAAATGACAAACAGAGCTGTGATTGGTCAGCTGACAGTGAAGTCTAAAACTGAATGCAAACAACGGTGTTTGAAAGAACCCAAAAGCAAGTCGGTCACTTTTTGCAACAGGAAAAATTGCCAATTGAACAAAAACGACAGATTCACAGCCAATACGACTTTCGGGTATTTCCAACCATAGCCCCCCTCCCCCTCCCCCTCCCCAGCTTAGTGATTGCATACCCAGTTTCATGGTAATCCAACAAAGTCATATATGGTTTGGGTGTTTTCGCAAATTTTCATAAAATGATCCAACAAAAACTTAAGAAAAATGGAATACACTCTTTTAATAACAGTTCTTACTCATCATATATGAAAAGTTCAATTAGCTTGAGAAGTGTGAAGAAAAATGTGGAGCTGCAATATTTTTATAATGGAGGGAGTAAAAATTTGAGGAGTGTGTTGGGGTGGGGGGGGGGAGACCTATATTGGAAAGACCCTAATTTCAAGCGAAGACCTTAACTGCAGCTACTTTGGAATGAAACGACTATTTGTGCCACAATGCGAAGAACAGGGAATCTGGAAAAATATAACTGATGACGACAATTCAGGTCTCAAAAAATTTTACATTTCTATTGAGGAAACAAAGCCCAAATTTCCTTGGTTTTTGTCCCAATGCTACGCGGGTTGACGAAAAAATAGCAGGGAATAGTTTTAAAAAATGTGGAGGTTTAATATTTATAAACCGCTAGATCTCCGCTTAAAAAGCATTACTTGGTAAAGCATTCCCGAAACCTCTCAAAACTTCTCATACAATCTCGAGGTCGGCATCGAAAACCTCTAAAAGAAACCAACAGTTTTTATTATGCATTACAATTTTGTGTATCGAAAAGCAAAAAAGCAGTATGATAACAATGTCTGCAGTCAAAACACAAATATTTTAGCAAACTTTTAGCAAACATATCTATAATTGAGCAACATTATTCACCACCTTCGAGAGCTAATTTTCCTGGGCACTAAGTCCACATAGATGGAAAAGCTCCTGATATAAAACGTCGACAAAACCAAAAGCTACCATCCGAAAGTTGAAAAATAAACAGTTTTAGTGTCTTCACGGAAGATACCAAACGTTAAAAAGTGGTAACTCTTAAATCTGAATAAAATCCTATAAAAAAATTAATATGAAAGAAGGCGAACAATAATTTTCGGACAACTCTGAAATTGACCATGTGCTTACCCTTTTGTCTGGCTACGCGATTTGACAAAGGTAGTAACTCTGTCAACATTTTCCTCACAAAACACGTAGAGGTGTTGTTATAAATTTAGCTGAGACAAATTTAATGCTAGGGTGCACCGACAATGGTCTTCGTTGTAAGAAAACTGGAACACTTCATACAAATGGACAAATTCTTTTTCTTTTTCAGTCAAAAAAGCTCAGTGTTTATTTCGACAAGAAGAGAGGAAGAAACAACAAAGATCGGAGATAACATTGAGATTGGCGATAAGAAATTATCAGCAAACATTTGAATTTTAGATCAAGATAAACCAAGATTTTTTAATAATGCAGACCACGCAGATTACCATAAAATATTAATCTGTCTTGAAAAAAAAATTGACAAGTAAAATACCCCAGACAAACTCGGCGAGAATCACACAATGAACACTAGCGCATTTTGTCTTCAACATCGACCTTAAATGTGCACCAAAAAATAATTTTTTGGTGATTTATTGCTCCAATTGAACTCTGCTAATGATGGATATGAACTCGTTGTCATTAGCTTAACTCTTAGTCGTATATTCTTCAATCAGTTTATATAACCGACCAATAAAACTTGAGATTTCATCTATTTTTGAGCAAAGAGTCTCAACATTTGATGAAAAAGTGGAAAAAATATCAACCGGAAATAATGGTAGGGGGGGGGGGGGAGTGGAGACTAATGGCAGCTTAATGATGCACCAACAATCCAACATGCTATTTGCTGCATAAGTAAAAGTCCGTGCCATGGAAACTAGTTTCGTTTTATGTTAAGTCCCGATGCAGTCTCTTGATCCGAGTAGAATGAGAATTAGTTTGAATTGAAGCCTAACTTGTGAAAGACAGGTCGGCGTCGACAAGAAAGTTATACCGCAGTGAAAACTTTTCCTAGTATTGAAAGTTCGTAACATTATTGACACGCGTCAAAACTAGTTTTCATAGCGGCAAGACAGTGATCGGAATTAATTTAGATTTGATTGTATAAATCAGTCATATAACGTCCTGCAGTTATCATTCTAGTTGAGACCATGAAAAGATTGAGAAGACAGAAACAGATTTTGAATACAAAAAACATTCAGCATTCGGCACCATACCGCAAAATCCAACAGACAATAATTCAAATTAATGAATGTTTGGCTGATGAGACACTTGGAAAAGAGACAACCAGCCAGGCCTAATAGGATCAAAATTTTACTGAATCTGGTTGAAAAAAATTCCTATGATTACAATAGATTCCAGTCAGAAGAAGAACAATCAGAGAAAATATGGTGATATAATACCATCCCCAAAGGAATTATTGAATGAGTACCATATCATATCATATCTTATCATATCATATCATATCACATCATATCATATCATATCATATCATATCATATCATATCATATCATATCATATCATATCATATCATATCATATCATATCATATCATATCATATATCATATCATATCATATCATATCATATCATATCATATCATATCATATCATATCATATCATATCATATCATATCATATCATATCATATCATATCATATCATATCATATCATATCATATATCATATCATATCATATCATATCATATCATATCATATCATATATCATATCATATCATATCATATCATATCATATCATATCATATCATATCATATCATATCATATCATATCATATCACATCATATCATATTATATCATATCATATATCATATCATATCATATCATATCATATCATATCATATCATATCATATCATATCATATCATATCATATCATATCATATATCATATCATATCATATCATATCATATCATATCATATCATATCATATCATATCATATATCATATCATATCATATCATATCATATCATATCATATCATATCATATCATATCATATCATATCAAATCATATCATATCATATCATATCATATCATATCATATCATATCATATCATATCATATCATATCATATCATATCATATCATATCATATCATATCATATCATATCATATCATATCATATCATATCATATCATATCATATCATATCATATCATATCATATCATATCATATCATATCATATCATATCATATCATATCATATCATATCATATCATATATCATATCATATCATATCATATCATATCATATCATATCATATCATATCATATCATATCATATATCATATCATATCATATCATATCATATCATATCATATCATATCATATATCATATCATATCATATCATATCATATCATATCATATCATATCATATCATATCATATCATATCATATCATATCATATCATATCATATCATATCATATCATATCATATCATATCATATCATATCATATCATATCATATCATATCATATCATATCATATCACGTCATATCATATCATATCATATCATATCATATCATATCATCATATCATATATAATATCATATCATATCATATATATAAGATGAATATTATTTTACTACCTAACCGTTAAAGTAAAAGGAAAGGAATCTCATTATACTTGGTGATCCAGCTTGTTCCAAAATCATTGTTTGAGTTTTTTGAGCTGCCATGATTTATATATATATACAGGCGGATTTGAACATCATCAAATTGTACGGGCTATAAAATTATCCGCTTGCACTTTTGATTTATTAAAATTGAAATTAGTATAACAAGTTTCTATTTCTTCTGTTTGATATCATGGCAGCTCAAAAAACTCAAATGATGATTTTGGAACAAGCTGGATCACCAATTATAATGAGATTCCTTTCCTGCCGTGACAAAAACCTTTATTAGATTTTTTCCAGTTATCCAATACAACTTTGCAAATACAGAAAACATAGTATAACGGTAAGGTAATAAAATAATATTTTTGTTGGACCACATCAGTCAAATAAACAGTTTTTATTTTCATAAAGTCAAAGTTAAATTCATAATCTCCAGTAAATGCATATTGAGATCCGAATAATTGCAAAATATTAATTAAATCAAATAATTGACAATTTATTTTTAATCATTTATAATCTAAGGAAGTTTTTTTACACAAAAAAATGTTAGGTTGCTCAGAACATCATTTGTTCAACCACCAGCGTTGGAGTAAATTTTAAAACAATTTTGATAGCCAGAGTTTGAATAATATAATCCGTTGTCACAATAGTTGCCTTTAGTGAAATCATTCAAAAGCACAACAAGCTACAGAAGTAGAAAAATAATCTAATTTACAAAAAAAACAGCTTTCATGCATGTGAATTTTGAAAATCGTTTTCAACAGGTTACTTTACAGCTTCTGTTATCAATCCTTATTCCCTTCAAACAACCGTTTTTGATTTTGTGTAATGTATTTACCTAACTTATTTTTCTGTGGGATTTCATAAATTTCATCATAAAACGGCAGTTTTTTCAAACTTTTTTTCAAATAATAATTGGCTTGCTGTTACGTCGGCTTGGTATTTTGTCTATTCACTTGTGAATTCAAGTTGTATTAACTTTTTTCACAAAAGTTTGGTGTATTAAACAATAGGGATGTTATGAGAAAGGCTAGAAATAGCCGGATTTCTTAACTCATAAACTGGGGTTGGAGCAAGCCCTGGAGATGTCCCTTCAACCACCAGCGTTGAGGTTTAGTTCGAAACAATTTGATTTTCTTTGAGAAACATTCATGATCCATTATTAATTTAGCTGAAGATCAATTGAATCGGTAGAATCAACAGTAAAATTAAGAGAAAATGAACTTTAGACACAAATAAAATAGATGTTCAATGTTTTCAAGACAATACTTTTCACGAATGTGATTGGAAAGAGAATTTATAACATTTTTATTTTTTATTTTATAAATTTTCAATCTATAATTTGTTTCAACGTACATTTGTTGCTTTGTTAGTTTTTTGCTTGACATTTCTCCACCAGTTCAGTATTTTAATCAGAAAACAGGAATTTTAACTCCAAAACTTTTTCCATTTGAAACCAAAAACTCAGCTTATCTATTATTTCCTTGAAATACGGAACTGAATCAAATACCAAATACAGAATCAAAACAAAACAGGACTTAGAAATAAAAAAAATGATAGTGATCCATTTCAATTTTGTGATCCAAAAAAATTATGCCCATAGTTCGATTTATACTCTATGTTTCAACATCCGTTTGTTGTTTTGAGTGAATTGTTTTGCATCATAAAACAGTAATTTAAACAATTTTATAAAGCCGTACTTTTGGACAGCATTGCAATTTGAGATCATTTAATTTGAAATCTATCTAAAAATTTGAAGTTATCTTTTGGCGCTGAAAACTGCGCTTGAACTATAAATCTTTTTTTTTGCAAAAAGAGAACATTATAAAGTGAGCATTCCTATTTTGTAAACGTGACTAATATTCTAAAGCTGGCAAAAGTTGTGTTGGTAATTTCAGCTTTCATAATATCTTTAAAAATATCATTTGACATAGAACAGAAATCATTCATGAAGCTTTCAGTGGTTATTTTCAATGATTGTTTTACCCACTGGAATTTAGAAAAGTGCTTATTTTATTTATGACTCTCCTCTTGTTTTAAAGTTCGGTTTTGAATAACTTTTTTTTCTGACTTGTTTCTGTTGTAATTGATTCATCTTTGGGATATATTATTATTGCAATCAAGACAATTTGAACTCTTTCGAAGATAAATTTACAATAAGACATTTTTCGAAGCTGAACTATAAACAATAAACCTATGAAAAATTCTTCGTCAAAAGGAAAGCCATTTTCGAATGCAATTGTGATGACGACCACAAATAAAGTTGTGAGCATCAAAATAAGAGACGAATAATGGTCAAAAATGTCAGTTTTAACATACATGTTTATTGCTACAAGATCCTCAATTT
>NC_134473.1:4034477-4286003 GCF_964194025.1 Convolutriloba macropyga | reverse complement strand
AAGAAAAACTTAACGGGTACAAAACCGGAAACGACGCAAAGAGTGATATCTATTGTCAGTTAGTACCCCGAAAAAACCAAACGAAAAGAAAAATTGTGTTGTGTTGAATTCCCACTATCACATTTGAATTTATGCGCACCCACTACGTGAGCCCCAAAAAAACCTTTGGTAAAACTTTTTCACCTGTCATCATTTATAAATAAAAGGCTAGTTATCTAGTTCAAAAATTTATCTTACAAAATTACCCACAAAGTAAGTAATAATCAACAAAACAATCCTAATTTATGAATTCAAAAAACAACCTTAAAAAATTCCAAAATTCACAAACGGAAAGTTACTTGTTCTAAAATAATTGCAATCTATACATGATTGGATTGCGGTTACTGCTGAAATAGAGTTTTAATTAATTTTAGTGAGCAAAAACTGGAAAATTTAATTTCTCTGGCAAAAAAATGATAGCATGTGCAATATTTTAAATGGGTACGAGGCTACAGTCAAAGAACAAACCTAGCTCAAACGTTTTAAGTTATTCGTTTTTGCTGGAAATTTCAATGTTGAACTATAAGAATATCTAGAATAATCAAAGTCATCATCATTCTAAAAACAATTGAAAAAATGTCTGTAAGTTAAAACTGCCTGGACCAAAAACTAGAGGATGACGAAAAAGAAATAACCAACTCCTAATTAACTACGAAGAATTAGAATCATCGCGTTTTGCTATTTTTAGGTAAACGCGGCTCCGATGTTTTTTATAGTGAGAGTTTTTTCAATAGTTTTACCTTATTCGCTAAAGCAAATAGGAGACGGAGCAATTTATTTATACTGTTTGCAGATTATTGTCAGCCTAATATTGAATTACCTCAAAAAATGTCTCAAGTATATTATAATACTCTTTTTGCGAGATGTTTTTTAAAAACTAAAATTAAAATACATTGCTTGCACAAAATCTCCTTTATCGCAGCTTACTTTTCGGAATTACCCCACCTCCAGGTAATCACACTTTTCTTTAATAAAAAAATCCTAGTCATCATAAAACGAGAGTTTTTATATTTTCCAAGCTTAACTCAAAAGAACAAGACACACATTCGTGTTTTAGAACTTGATACAGCAAAACTGTCAGGGTTCATTTCTTCGCACCTTGGTTTTGCCTAAGCTTGCAAAACTGGAGTTATTATAGCTTCTAAAATTCAACAAAATAAACAAAAAAAGGAAAAACGCGTAGGGTCGGTTACTCTGTATATGCGTAAGTTTGCCTTCGATTTTTCTTGCGTGACTGAACTATTAAAAATAATTATTCTATCATATGACAGATGGCTACGATAAAAAAATCGGGTAGAATATCTTTTAATTTTTTGAATTCTTTCTTTGGTTAACACTTTTGCTTAAATTTGCACAAAATGTTTAAATATCAAATCAAAATTAATAATTTTATACATCAAAAACCCATCATTAAAAACCCATCATTTGTTTAAAACTTTTTAAAAAGAATTTTAAGTATTCCATTTATTCAAGAACGTATTTGACTTTTTGTGGATATACGAAACCATTCGATTGATAAGCGCTCGGATGCATTTTTTTTCAAAAAAAATTAATTATTATTGCCAAATTATTATAATTTTTCACCAGAATGATTTAAACTTGACCTTTATTGCAATTCAAAGGCTGCCTAACCGTTTCTGCAATTACTGAGAAATTAGACTGCATGAAAACTTCCACTTGTTCCGTTATTATAAATCATTTTTTTATTTCGGTAAATTTTGTTAATTTTTCGCCATTGTGGAATTGAGCAGAGTTGTTTTTTTTTGTACTTTTTCTGCTATAACTTTATCTTGTTTGATTAGACCTTCAACTGTTTTTTCATTAAAAAAATTTATCAAGATCAAATGCTTTGCCAATATGTGAAAATTTGTGACCTAATCTAGGTAAAGTCAATGGAGTCCAATTTGTGGTTCACTTTTGTAGATTTGTTTACTGGTTACGTTTCGGCCATTCTTGTTAATTTAAATCCATTTCTATGAAAACTGCATTGAATATCAGTCTTTTTTGATCATTGCAAACCTTCTTTGTTTCCTTAAATTTTTATCAAGGGGAGATCAATTCATAATTTTAGACAAAAATCTTTCAAGAACTGATCAACTTTTGTGTAACGTATATTCGAAGAAGTTGTAGGAACCAAATCAGTTTGAAAAAAAAAATGTTTTATTAAAGCCAAAAACAATTGAAATCCCCAAATGCTTTGCTCATTCGCTTCTTTTCTGTTTTTTGCAATTTTCTGTTTTTAAAAATTTTTAGAGAAGTTAAACAAGTTTAGTTATGTTGTAGGTATAGAGCAAATTTTCTCTCATTGCTATTTTTCGCTATCGTGAATTAGTCATTGATTCATCACTTCTATCATCGGCTTCTAAGATTTCTAAGGTGTACAAATTTAAAAAAATCTTTAATTACGTGAACAATTTTTCACAGTTAATAATGGGCAGTTCAAAGTTTTTTAAAGAACAAAGAAACATTTTTCATGCGTTCAATTTTTAAGAATTGCACGGAAATGTTATCATTTTATTAGGAGTTTTCCTCGTTGTAATTTTCCCATTTCGTTGATATTTGCTATCCCATAGAGTATTCAAAAGCTGGGATTTTAGACGATTGGAAACTCAGTGAACAGCTAATGAATGCAGTCGATTAAGCTAATTATTAATTTTGTTAATAGTATTAATTACTATTTTCCCGTTAAGTTGTCAAAAGGAAAAACAAAATCCAAAAAGGAGTAATTATAATGTAAAGTCTTCTGCAACTGAAAAAATGGAGGTTTTCACTGCAGTTTTCACTTATTGTAATCTGATGTTAATCGATGTTTTTCAAATTTAGCACATTGAAATCCTGACGCAAAAACGTTAAAGTTTTTTTATATCGTTTTTCAAACAGCCGCATACTTATAAAACAATCCTATTGTTCGTGAAAAGAATTTTTGGTGTGAAAAAGTTGTGCTAAAAATCTAAACTACTACGTCTTCAGTTTTCTCGGCTGGTGCAAATGTACATTTTGTACGCCTCACCTTTATCTCTTTTAGTGTCGAAGTTTCACCGCCATTCATGGCAAAATTAGGTAAGAAAGCGGTAAAGTGGCAAATTTTGTCAGATAAGCGGTGATTACGGTGAAATTACATAAATCATGTGGCGAATGAGGTGAAAAAAGTTTTATGGCCTGGTAGCAGTGAAATTACATAATTTTACCGCTGAATATAGCGGTGAACTTACATAAAGTCACCGCTTTGAAAAATAGTGTCCAAATTATGTGAGATAAGTGGTGAAATTACATAAAATCACCGCATAAAAAAACTGTTGAAATTGTGTGAGATTGGCAGTGAATGCGGTGAAATTACATATATTCACCGGTTAGAAAAAACTGTCAAAATTGTGTGAGATTGGCAGTGAATGCGATGAAATTACAAAAATTCATCGCTTAACTTAGTGATGAATTAACCTTAATTCACCGCTTAGAAAACGCTTCGAATTATTTTTTGTCCAACGAAGTTAAGATCAATTCTATTAAAAGACGCTCGGAAAATTTACCCACGTACAGTCATACATCTTTTTGAAACTTTTTTAACCGGTGGGTTTATGTTATTTTACTTCTAGATTAAGCGATGAACTTACAAAAAATCAGCACTTTTCACCGCTAATCTTACAAAAAATTCAACGCGCTTGTTTTACAGAAAGTAGAGTGAATTTGATTTAAATTCGAAACAAATTTGATAGAATTTAGTGAGAGGTAGTGCAGTGGAAGAAAAAGTGGCTGATATGCAGGAGTTGAGAGATTCGAATACGTGTAAGCCTGGAAATTTGTAGTAAGCGGTGAAATGTGGTGAATTTTTGTATGTTTATTGCTTTCTCTAGCGGCGAAATTACGTAATTGCACCGCATTTCACCGCAAAATTATGCACAAAATTTGCGGTAGAAAAAAAAACAACCTTTCACCGCTGATCTTGCATTTTTTTCCCAATTTTTCCTCGACCTGGGTTTTGTCTGATTGAACTCTGAAAACTTACTTTAGAAATTTCACCAAAGAATTTGATATCACCTTTCCGGGTTTCTCACTATTTGAAACTGAACGTTCTGTCTTCTGGCTGACAAAAGCTAACTGAAGATTGGGAGTGAAAGGCGTGGGAGCATTATACACGTTCGGTCACTACGGAGAGCTTTCTTAACGATTTTGCCTGTAATTAAATTGATTCTTTTTATAAGAGTGCTAATTGAAATATCTAAATTTGACCGCATCTATAAAATATAGCGAGTAATTTTAAACCAAAATTCCATTTTGACATCCTGGCTATCATTTTCAATCAACTGCGTTAACGTCTGTCAAAGAAGTTCTTAATTATCCAAAAAAAAATACAAACGTGTCTGTCTGACTTTTCTTTTGTTATATTTTATACCCCCTGAATAGGTTGTCAACTTTTTCTCCCGTGCAATTTTTGCTGCGTTTTTTTGTATTTAAGTTCTCCCATTTATTGAAAAATTGCGACTAAAATCAGTTCACTAACACAATACTGTCTCGGTTTTGTGGGTTAGATAGTTTTAAAATTAAGTTGTTTTTGCATTGATATCAAAGTTTCAAAAGTGTCAAAGAACACTTGGTAGGTTATAAACAGAAAAAAATTTCTTTGGGAATTGAAAAATATCAGATGTTCTTCAAATTCACAGCTACACAAACTTTTGTAACCAAAGCTTTCAATGATTGTGTGGTTAACCATGGCAAATTGGAACGCAGATACAATAGAAATGGCGAATTCATTCTCTGTGGGACAAATAAAGCCATTATAATAAATAAAATGCACAAGAGAACATAATGATAACAATGATAGTATTAACAGGATCCAAGCAAATCTTAAAAAAGAAAAATACTTGTTTCCATTCTTTCACAATTTTCCATAATTCCAATTAATACCTGGAATAGACCTGGTTACTTATAGTTGGAACTTTAGACTCAAATAGTTGATTAGGATTGATTAGCTCACATTTTTGCTAAAAAAAATTTTTTTAAAATATCTTCAAAACAAGGTTTCATTGTTTGCACACAAAAAACAGTATAACAAAACCCTAATTAGGGCACCAATACCTGTTAAATGCCAGATGACGTCAAAGGGTATAGAGAACAAAGTGTGAGCAAGGTTAATAGAACATAAATGACCCGCCAGATAGTTCACGCGGGTCGGTTCTGCTTTTTTGCCCAAAAACGAGTAAATGACGAGCCCATTTAGAGGAATAGCCGAGAGAAAAATCAAAAATTGGCCCAGAATTCGAATTTTGTATTCATCGTGAAATAATGTGTCTTCTTTTAAGTTTTCATTTTCAAAGTCTGCAGCAGTTAAAGTTTTGCCGGTATCATAATTGTTAGGCGTCAAATTTGTGAGGGGACAATTTGAAACAGAAATATTAGACATGATCACAAATCTAAAAGTACGTTAAATTACTCCGTCAATTTTCTTGCAAAAAAAGAAGGGAATAAAATTTAGAAACTTTTTTTAAAAATTTTTGCAGATAAAAATTTTATATTTATTTGAGTGTAATCGTTAAACAAAGCGAGTAAAATTTAGGAATATCTTAGGAATTTTGGGAAAATTTAGGGAAACAGTTCAAATTAATACACAAATATGAAAGAATAATGGAGAATTTGAACTAGGTTTATAATTGACAACGCGACTGTACCAAATTTCAAGTGATAAGGGACCGTAGATCACTAAAAGTGGACTTAATTCGCTTTAATTATGACGGATTTTCGCAAAATGTGGATTTAATTAAAAACTGAAGAAAGGTAATGGAAGAATGGAAGATATGTTGAAATACCCCCAGGATTGAAAGAGTGTGGATTTTAGGGGAATTTGATAACACCCTTAAGATGTTGATTGAAATGTAAAAAAGAACAATTTTAAATCCAGAATGATTCAACACAAACATAATTGTGAAATCATTCAAAATTATGCCTGATTTTGAGCCAATCACAAACGCGCAACCATCTCAGATTAAAAAATCGATTAAAAATGTGTTCATCAAAAATTGTGAAAAAGCGCGCAATAAAAAATTTGGTCAACCTTCGCGTTTATTGGTTGAAGCAAGGCAAACGTTAGTGGTAAAATTTTACCACTAGTGGTCTAATGTCGCGGAGACTAAAACGGAATGGGATACAATAGAGTAGGAAATACGGCATTGAAAAGGGTGCTAATTTTGGGCAATTAGCAAACACCTTGTATTTGCTACCTCGGAGCTTAAGTGGGGGAACCGGTTTGCGGAAGGCAGCGAACCATTTTTATTCAAAAAGGTGAAAATTTCCACTTTGAATCAAAACTGGAGTTGTTTGAAGCTGGAAACATAGAAATTGACTTACATGCAAAGAAAGCAGTCTTCAATTTGCTTATTTGTTTGTTTGGTTGTTTGTTTTAACATCTCTGCTGTTCGAACTCAAGTAATTTTTCTGCTCAGAAACACAGAAATTTGCAGCTATGATGTAACAGGATACAAAATAGACAAAAATAGCCAAATGTTTTTTTTCTATTCAAATGGAACGTTAATTACCCCAAACTATAGAACAAATGACGGCTTTTTCAGCACAAGCAAACTTTCAAAACCTCTACTAGGACCAATCAAAAATTTAATCCGACTTTGCTCTCCGATTAAAAAAATTTGTGTAATTTAATTAAAAGAATACGGAAAATATAACAGCCACAATCCTTGGTATGGCTCTCCCATTTAATACCTGACAGCCCTAAAACCAAAAACGTTGTCCAAAAATGCAACCTGTCATATAAGCAAAACTACCGTAAAAATATTAATGTTCTCCCATTTGTCATTTCTGCTCTACTTTCCCAGGTCGAGACCGAATGGTTAACTTGTATGAGCTTGCAAGTTTCTCTCAAAAGATAGTTCAAGACTGAAAATCCCATTGAAAAAAGGAAGATAATTATTGATTATACATTGGACAAGGAGGCTCGTTAATGTGCGTTCGAACATGATGTTCCGATCCGCGCTCATCTAAATTTTTGACTTAATTGTCTTTTGACTTACATTTTGACAAAGAGATAATCGGAAATAGATGTTAGAGTTTTAAAAAAAATTGTTAGAGAACCAAACTAATAATTGAATTAAACAATGCCATGCCTCATTACAACGAGATCTGCATTAAAAAGACTACGAGAAAAAACAACAAAAACAAAAAAGCGAAAAACAAAAATTTAAGAAAAAACTATAATTTTTCCTAACTACAAAGCAGATGGGATTTTCTTTAACGAGACGAGAATATGTAAAGCAAAATTCAAAAATCAATCAACCTTTTCAAACCAAATAATTTCAAGTCTAATAAATAATTAGATTTTGAAGGAATAATTCTTGATAAATTTACTAAGAAGTCACATTCAAATTAATAGTACGTGTCTTTGGTTACACAAAGCCACAGGAATGGACTATAGATGCAGAAAAAATCAGAAACTTACAAACAACAAATTATAAACATTGCGGAAACACAAATTAGGGAAGCCATTAAAATAATTAGATAATACCTAATAATTATTTTTTTTAGTTTCTATTTATACAATTTCAGCTAAAGTTACACTGAAAGAATGAATAAATTCAACTGAGCGACTTTTGAAAACCATTCGGATCTCTTGTCAGGCGAATGTGCTAAAGCAGGAGAAAAAGAAACACAAATACGCCACTCACACAGCTTTTTATGAAAACGCATATTGTCCAACAAACAAAACATCAGTTACGTCATAATGTCAATAAATATGTAAATTTTTAAATTACAGGGAATTGTATGGAACCTCTCAACGATGAAACAAAATTACAAGTTAACTATAACAACAACAAAAACTAAAAAAAACTGAAAAATACTTAGAATCGTAAACATGTATAATATTATATATTTTAAGACTATTCGTTATAAACTGACTATTCGCTGACTGCTTCGGGTAGTATTATATGATCAATCTTTTTTTTCAAGCTGATGAGACCGGTCAGTATTTTACGGCTACCTAAAAGATATAAAAAAAACAGGCTAAATCAGCAACTTTAAAAAAAAATAGAGCGAGAAAATTTTCGTAGCCATTAAAAAAGAACTTTTCAGTGAAAACTTTTCTGCTTTCAATTATTTTGCAACAGCAATGGGATTCTTCTTTTAATGAATTTGACTCCAATGAATCAACAAAAATGAACAAATACATGAAAACACCGAAATTTTTTGAAAACTTCGGTTGAATCAATGCCATTAAAGTCATTAACTTTCAATGGAAGTTAAAAATACGCTAGATTATGCCACGATCAGACAACGATGAAGTTTGTCATTCATAGTCCGTCAATAAGACACTACAAAAATTCACTGACAATGAAAACAACAACAAACATAGGCAAAATCCAAAAAATAAGCTGAAAAGTGCGATAAGAAAGTGTCGAAGCCATTGAAACCATTTATTTTTCTCTGAAGACTTTGAGTATGATCCATTGAACGTCTGCTCTATGCGCATGCTAAATTCAACAATAAGAAGACGCGTTAAAATTCCAAAAGGATCCAAAATACTACAAAAAGTATTCAAAAAACTTGATAAAAAATTTATGAAAACTCGTGCATCGAAGTCATAACACCAAAAGTTTGAACATAAACAGCTAACAAGATCAATTTTGGTTGAAGTAGAAAAAAATCCAGTCATTACTGAGACTGACTTACAGTTCACGAAACAAAAGTAAAATTCGTTCAATTTTAAAAAATTTCTCGAAAAGTCATTTCTAAGGTCTTAACAGCCATTAAACTCAATAGCATTCAGTGGAATTCAATAAATACGCTCAGTTATCCCGCAATTGGAGAAAAAGGATAATTTGCATGCATTGGTAATCAATATGACATCACAATAAGTCTGATAAAAATGGAAACAACAAAACACACAGGCAAAATCCAAACGTTCAGTGGCAAAGTACGCGAAGAAAATGTCGGAGACTTTAAACCCTTAGCTTTTCACTGAAAGTTTTATCCGTGATCCATTGAACATCTTCAATAAACCAATGAGGAATGTCAATATCAGGATAATCTGATAACTTTTCACGAGGGACCAATAATAAGAAAATATACAAAAATTTTAAAAGAAATTTTTAAAATCTTGTGGCATTGAATTCATAAAAAAAATAGTAAAAAGATAAAACAACTAACCACATTAATTTTTGTTCCAATAGAAAAGAAGCTGTCCTGTTATTACTGAGTCTGACTTACAGTTCACGAAAACAGGTCTTTGAACGGTTAATGTTAAAAAATTTTCTCCAAATATATTTTTTAAAATCATAACAGCCATTAGCTGTCTGCTCAAGGCTCTAGATAGTTTCACTTAATGCTCGCTAGGAAATCTAATGCTTTTTAGACAAGGGCTCTATAACATAGGACTCCAAAAAGTAAAAAAAAACCTCGAAAACAAAATCAAACTTTCATTAAAAATTAAGAAAACTCAAGAGTCGAAGTCAAAAACAACGAGCGACTCCTTGAAAACGAAATTTTTATTCAGTCGGCTTCAGTAGACTTTTTGTATCATTTTGTCTTTAACGAAATCGTGGTATGAAATGTGACTATTGTCTAGAAAACAAAAAAAATGAAAACTTTCTAAAAAAAGAGCTCTCAAATGGAATTCTATTTTTCTTATAGTAAATTTCTCTGAAACCAGAACTAGTCTTTTTTATCGCTGTTCGTCTATTAGGAACTCACAATTGATTCTTTTTCTGGCGTGTACTAAAATTTTAAATCAATATATTTTTTTATAAAGTCTTAATTTGAAGAAAACTTACCCTAAAAATGAACAAAACTATGTCAAATTTCACGTGTTCACACAATTTTTTACACCTCAAAAATTTCCCGAAAAATAAAAACTTAAAAAAATCATTTTAGTATTGAATTTTACGCCGGATAAGTTTTTAGTGATACCACTCACATTCCTCTACGATGAATATATCGATCGGCCAAAATTGTCTGAACAAAGAAAAAATTTTGAGTATATAGATCCTCCACCACAAGTGGGGTAGGAACAAAATTGCCAGTTGTAGTATAGTAGGACTAAGTTGGGAAGCATCAAACAACGATTACAAGTTTTTAGGCGTTTGGAAGCAGAGAATTTGAAGATTGGATAAACTTTTTCAATTTTGGAAAATTCTGTTTTGCATAAAAACCATCTTCAATCCATCTTCAAGTCAACCCATCCTCAACCAATTGTCAACCCGTCTTCAAGCAAAAAAAACAAAAAATCAACGAAAAATTAAAGGAATTGAGATCAATAAAATCAAAATAATTGAAAAAGAGAAAAAACTAAGATTGAAGACATCTTTTCCACGCGCTTTAGATTAATAATGTGCAGAATTTTCGATGTGCAGAATATGCGTACATTCATATTTGCCGACGTTTTTGTTTTTTTCCCTACAGTATAGTCAGAATGATTATCTTGTAAGTTTCTGCTAGGAACTTACAAAATTTTACAAGAAAAACATTTTCAAGTTCAAGGAATATCTTGTGAGAGCCTTGTAAGTCGAATGGTTAACTTGTGAGTAAATTTTTAGTCGGATGATTAAACTGTGAGAACTTGCAAGTTTTTAGGGAAAAATTTGCAAGACAATGCATTGCCTTGTACGAACTTGCAAGAAAGCGGCAAGTTCATATGAGTTAACCATTCAAAATCGATATTTTAGATAACCAACTAATAATTACCGTTTTGTAAGAAGCAGTGTAGAAACAATTTGGAAAACGTTGAATTTTTAGCTTGCAAGCAAATAACTTATAATATCAAAAAGTTTTCCACGAAATGCTTCTAAATTGTGCCTTGTTTGCAGTTTGAAGATTTCTTCAAAACAACTAAACTTTTTGTTTCAAATGTCGAAAACTGGGTCCGTCTCTAAAACTCCTCCGCTTAAAAACCAATTTTGCTTTGAAATTCCTTAAACAATTCAGTATCAGCTCCATTTTTTGAGACACGTGTCCACTGTCATGTTCGCACCAATTTCAATTCAATAGCCAGATATTGCTTGAATTAAAACAAAAAAGATGACTCCCGATAACAACTGTACAAATAATTTACATACAGGATAATCTTGACCACTTTTACAAAAGAAATGCAAGTCTTTTTAATTGAAAATTCTAATCAAAGCAAGCTTCAATTTCGAAGAGGAGAAATTGCTTGATGGAGCTGCGTTTTTTCAAAATTTTACATGGATTTCTCGGCAGATCTCACAAGAATAAAATATCTAGGGCAAAGAGAAGTAAACGTTAAAACGATCAACTTTTCGCTGCATTTTGCATCGAAATAAATTGTTAGAAACATTTCTGTCGTACAAGTTTCATTTTTTTTACAAGTTTCCCCTTCATTTTAAGTTTTGTTAACCAAAGTTTAAATTAAAAAAAACAGCCTGTTCCAAGGATTTCACGTAAAAGAGCAAATGAAATTGTAGACCTTGTTCATACAGAAATCATAGTAATTTATTCTCCGGAAGCTGTTCACGGCCATTGTTATGCATCGGAGTTGTAGATAGTTTTGGTCGTTTTGCAAAAGTTTACTTTATGAAAACAAGAGACTAAGTTGGCTAAGTCTAAACAGTTTTGTGCTGATGTAGGAAAACCAGGAACTTTAGTTTCTGATGAAGTTGGTGAATAGATTTCAGTTGAGCTCAAGCGATCTTGTAAAAACCAGAGAATTCGTTTGAAAACTCTGCTCCGTATACTCCACAAGAAAAATTTGAAAAAATTTGGTGGACTTCTGTAGCTACGGCTTGCTGTTTCTTGGAAAACACTTGTTTGGAAAACATAGTGGATTTATGCTTTGAACATGGTTTTTTACGTCAAAAAAATGCTTTTGCATTCAGCTTTAGAAAAACCACCTTTTGAAATAACGTACAATGAATGACGTAATTTATTTTTTGTTAAATTTTTGGTTCGGTTGCATTTAAGCACATTGAAAAACCATTTCGCAATAAATTAGATCAAACTTCGAAATAGGGAACTTTTGTTGGAAATTCTGATTATAATAATTGCTTTTTTATTTGGTTTTAAGACGATAAGGGAGAGCTGAAAACTCGAAGATCGATAAACACGAGATTTGAAGAAAATGAATTTTACTTCAAACATGTGAAATTGCCAAATTAGTCGAAGACATTGCATAACATTTCAAATGAAGTTTCTTTTTCATTCACCATCGGTTCTTTGTCAATTTGCCATCAATTCGCCATCAATGAAGAGTCATTTCACGGTCAATGAAGAGTCAGTTATCGGTCTTTTGTGATCAAAAATGTGGATGAGGCTTTTCAAAATCTGAATCGGTTCAGAGCAATGAAGAAAGAACAGGACTTTGGGAAGACATTGTTTGGTCTTTACTGAAAAGTGATGAAAAACCAGTGAGTAGTAGATGACATTTTGCCATGAAATGTCATCGTGATGGAGAAAAAAAGCGCTATAAATTTCATTTTGTTGCAAAAGTTTTTCGGCAATTTTTCGGTAAAGACCTTTATGAAATTTACTTCGCTACTACTAGTCTTTCAACCATTGCAGTTTTTGATATGCATGGCTAATTCTATTAATTATCAATGGAAACAAATGGACGTAAAAACTGCTTATTTAAATGCTCCAATTGAGGAAGATGTAGTCATTAAACAACCTGAAGGTGTTGAACTTTTTGAATGAAACTGGAAAAACGTTTGTTTGCAAGTTGAAAACAATTTGAAGGCTTTCTTGAATACACTAAGTTTTATTAAATCTAGCAATGTTTTTTCATAAACTGGCAGTGCGGAAAAGTAACTGCTTTCGTTTGTATATGGGTAGATGACCTAATAGTTTGCGGCCTTTCTGAACGTTTAGATTTTGGTTCCTTACTGAAGTTTCCAGGAAACTTCAAATTAATGATTTTTCAGATTAGACGTGGTTCTTAGGAAAAACAAAAAAAAGAAACTCCGCGGAAACAATAGTCAGCCAAAAAAAATTGGTTGCAAAATTTTTAAGAAGTTTCAAAATGAATGACTGTAAGACAATTGGTACACCCTTAAGGGAGATTTCAAAAGACGACAGTCCTCAAGTGAGGAGTGAGGAGCCAATTGGAATGAAAAAAAACTAATTTCCGAAGTTTGATAGCTTGTCTTAGCTATTTAGTTTTGTCAAGTAGAAACAATATTTGTTTTGCTGATACTGCTCCAAATTCTTTGATCGAAAATCCCGGAGAAATCCACTGGAATGCGGCCACGCGTGTTCTTTTATACTTATGAAGAACACTGAATAAGACTATAATTTTCCGTAAAATTCAGATTATTGATTTTTTGAAATGTTCTGATTATGATTTGGCAGGGATCATAGATAACAGGAGGAGTATTTCAGGTTTTTGTTAATTGAGTCATCTGGAGCAAAAAGCTGAAGTTCTAAGGCCGAAAGGACCAAAGCAACATCAACTGCTTACGCAGAGTTTCACTTTGCTGTTGATTTAAAAAGCCATCCATCTAATTGGAAGTCTAGAGGATTTAGGAATTTTCTGTAAATAATCTCTGAAGATTTTTTTGGTTAATTATTTGTATTTTCTTGTATTGAAATAAGTAAGCATTCTATGCATTAAGGAAAAGTTCTCTTCACTTTTTTTTTGATATCATATCATATTTTTTGTTGTGTTAGGTTTATTTTTGTAGTAGTAGTCTCCAATTGTTCTTTTTGTGTCTGAATTTGAAATACATTTTGCAGCGACAACAGTTCAAAAAACAAAATTTTTTACGGTGTAAAAATTTTGTTCAACAGCACATAAAAGACGCTGACAGAATGAACTCTTTATTTTCCTTGGGTATTTAACTCAATTGCTCCTCCAATTCTTAAAAAGTTTTTATGATTTGACAACTTGTTTCAACACGCCTGATTAGTTGGCACTAAACACAATTAGGTAAAAAAAGTTATGCTTTTGAAGAAAGATCAGGAGACTCAGAAGTTTATTTGTTTAAGTTTCAAAGAACGAGAAATAAATTTACCTGACGAACTTTGCAGCTATGTCAATAAGTAATGGTCAAAAACTTAAACTTGACTCAAATTTTGTTTTGGTGCTATCATTATCTTTTCAACCTATCAATCAGATCTCAATAGTAAACGCTCGCACCAATAGAAATTTGACTCCAATATCTCCAGTCTCGAGTTTTTGAGCTCGATTATACCAATATACCGATATAAACTTCATGAAATGTGGATGAAACTCAAAATTGAGGTCACTCTTTTGGAACTAAGATCTGTTCAGATGTCAATCGAGTGAAAAGATTTTAGCTAATCTAATTTTCCTATGTATTTTTTTGCATAGATATCTACTGCAAATATGAGATACGTTTTATTTCGTATAATTTCATATCTAAATTATATTTAAAATACAAATTATTGAATTCTTTGTCCCGTATTTTCCTTCACGACAATTGTATCCAATAAAGCAGCAGATAGACAATTTCTGGATCTAAAGAGTGCATAATCAGTCACTGCGAGGACAATGTCTTTTGTGGCGAAATGCCGCGCACTGAAAAAAAATGGACAAGATCAACACCGATGGTTCTATACTAAAACTACAAATAACCAATCTCTTTCTTATTATGTGCGTGCAAAATACAATTAAAAAAATTAGCAACCTAAACAATTTGACAGAAACACCTCACAAAGACATCAGATTGGCAATTCAAAATTCTATTTCTCCTAAAAAAAAGTAGTGACGTCAGAAGGGGATAAATTTCTGTCCGTAAAACATAGTTTAGGAGAATCAGACAAATTCCTAGCACGTCCCGAACAGGAAGCAAACTATTTTGACTTCAAAAAAAAACAAAACAGAGGCCAACCCCAGAGAAGAGTTGGTAATAAAATTCAATGTAAAGTTTGAGGGACCCTGAAGCAAAACTTAGAATACTGGATGGTATTAAAGCAAAACCATCAATGTCGGTTACTGAAAAGACCGAGACTTTACAGTTCAGAAAACAACTTGACTCCAATTTTGTTTTGGCGCTATCTATATGTTTCAACCTATCAATCTTATTTTAGAAGTAAAATCTCGCACCAATAGAACTTTGATTCCAATATCTCCCGTTCGAGTTTTCGAGCACGATTATACCAAGGCAAGATATAACCTTCATGAAATGTGAATGAAAATCAAAAACGATGTCCGTGTTATGGAACTAAGATCTGTTCAGATGTCAATCGAGTGAAAAGATTTTAGCTAATCTAATTTTCCTATGTATTTTTTTGCATAGATATCTACTGCAAATATGAGATACGTTTTATTTCGTATAATTTCATATCTAAATTATATTTAAATTACAAATTATTGAATTCTTTGTCCCGTATTTTCCTTCACGACAATTGTATCCAAAAAAGCAGCAGATAGACAATTTCTGGATCTATAGAGTGCATAATCAGCCACTGCGAGGACAATGTCTTTTGTGGCGAAATGCCGCGCACTGAAAAAAAATGGACAAGATCAACACCGATGGTTCTATACTAAAAATACAAATAAAGAATCTCTTTCTTATTATGTGCGTGCAAAATACAATTAAAAAATTAGCAACCTAAACAATTTGACAGAAACACCTCACAAAGACATCAGATTGGCAATTCAAAATTCTATTTCTCCTAAAAAAAAGTAGTGACGTCAGAAGGGGATAAATTTCTGTCCGTAAAACATAGTTTAGGAGAATCAGACAAATTCCTAGCACGTCCCGAACAAGAAGCAAACTATTTTGACTTCAAAAAAAAACAAAACAGAGGCCAACCCCAGAGAAGAGTTGGTAATAAAATTCAATGTAAAGTTTGAGGGACCCTGAAGCAAAACTTAGAATACTGGATGGTATTAAAGCAAAACCATCCAAGTCGGCTACTGAAATGACCGAGAGTGTACAGTTCAGAAAACAAGCAATCGTTTTTGCATGTTCTTCATCAGGTAAAAAACCCTCTTACTGTGAAAGAAGAAGTTGAGTACTACTTCAAAAAGATCATTCGAAAAAGAAATGAAAAACTTACTGCTTAGAAAAGCAATAAAATTTGTGGGGAGGTAATTCAAACTCTAGAGGACCATGTTCAGCGCTAAGTAAAAAATGCAACACCTGTTAGAAAGAGGAACCTTTCTCAAAAATCGAAGCCCAACCCAATGAAATTCAAGAAATACAATAAAAAAAATTGTGGACAACAAAATATTTTTTTCAGTGCAAGCGTCTCCAGCATCGGAGATGGGAAACTTTTATACTAAAGAACATATATTTTGGATGTCTGCGTCATGGGAATATATTTCGTAAATAACTGGAAAGTAAAATTTCTGTTATACACAGGTGCAGATAGCAGAGTGATATCATTAAAACATGAACTGAGCTTATTAAACTTCAGTTGGATGATAAGACAAGACATCTCGAAGATTATAATAGTCACTAATTAACGCTTCTGGGATCAGTTACTTGTGTGGTTGAGTGAAAGGGAAGCAGGCACACATAAAACAACTAGCGGTTGTACAGTCTGATAAACGTTTTTGACTTCATGGTAGAGAACTTCTACCCAAACAAGGTGTGAACAACGTCACAACTGAACACTTACCTGCTGTGAGGGGCTACCAAGCTCATGTGAAGCTGATTCCAGGATCACAGCAAATGTTCTGCAAAGCCAGAAAACTAGCTCTACCACTTCAATACAAGGGCACAGAGAAGCCGGATCAGATGGTCAGACAGGGCATTCTTGAACATGTGCTGCCAGTAGGAGTCACTAAAGCATCTCAAGTGGCAATGCAGAGACAGAAGAGTAGAGAACTGAGAATTTTTGGGGACTTGAAACGGCCTTAAAAGTGCCAAGTTCAAGGATGAGGACTGCCAAATACCAGACATGGATACGAGCTTCCACAACCTACATGGGCCTCATACTTTGGCAAAATTGATTACTCAGATGCCTATTATCAAATTCACATTTTCGAAAAGGCAAAATACATATGCACAACCAACACATCTCAGTGACGGTTCAAGATTTCTGACTAACTCATGGATTGAAAAACTCTTCTTCAATCTTCCAGATTCGTATCAGATCAGCCGTCGAAAGAATCAAAAGCTTTTGTGGCCCTTCAATACAATGGGGTGTTCTTTGGAACTATCAACCTGCGGTTTGACAAGAAAATGCTTGCAGTTAAAAGTCCTCTACATGAAAAAATTCTTAATACTAATTCGATAAACTCGAACTCAAAACCAGTCAATAGCGTCAGATTTTTGGGATACTCCACTTCATAGGAGGGATTAGCAGCAGATCCCAATCATAATGAAAAATTTAAAAAGGTAGACGCACCAACTAACAACAAACAATTCGAACAGTTTGCCGGGCTAGCAATTTTGACGGAAGAACGATTCCTGATTTTGAAATAAAACTTCCACCGTTAAATGACATGAAAAAAAGCGTTTTCGTATGAGACAAATGCAACAAAAAGCATTTGACGATATTTGAAAAAGAAGGATGTGCTAACCCCAAGGAGCAGACTAACAGATTGCAAAAAGAAGCCACTGCAACTACTGGCCCCTCTGAATAAACATTTAACTTGTCACAAAAAGGACATCCAGTGGTAAATATCTCAGCGGAATGAAACTACTCAAACAAATGATTTTCGCAAAAGCAAATGAGACACATCGTGGCAAAAATACAACTGAGGCATCAGTCAGAATGATAGCACGCTCGCCTGGCTTTACCCAAATTGTTTAACAATTTGTTGTCAAATGCGAGAAATGTAAAATGAACAGGCATAGCCTGGGGAAAAAGAGTCTCTACGTGTAGAAGCCAACATTTGGGAACAGCTCCACGTAGACTGTGGTTATTTTAAAAACCAAGGACATATCCTAGTTATTGTTGACGCCGGTTAAGGCTGATTAGAAGCTTTCAAAGAAGCTGATTAGAGACTTCAGGAACAGTTAAAGTATATCTAAGTCAAATTTTTTACAAGATTTTGAGTATTTGTTGTGTCTGCTAATGGTTCTGAGTTTGAAAATGGTGACCTTAAGCAGTAGTGTGAATCAATGAGAAATAGAAAGCGAAATCATCTGCCTATCATCCAAGAGCTAATGAGCTAGCTAAAAGAGCAGTTCAGACAGTGACGCGGGCACTTCAAGCTCGGAGTCCTAATCTCAAGGTATTATCATCACAGAATCGAAATGAAATAAAAAAACAACTAGACAGATTTGGATAACCTATACCCACAAACCTGCTTAGAAAAAGAGGGAGGATGTTATGTCTTCGAAGAAACATCAAGAAACTTTGAAGTATTCTTTATCAAAGCATCAATTACTTACCTATCAAAGCTTCTTACATTCAAATACTTACCTATCAACACTTACTTATCAAAGCTTCAAAGAACTTAGCTGACGCACTTGGCTGCTATCACGATAAGTAAGATCTATACTAGATCTAATTTTTTTATTTTGGCGCTTTTATTATCGTATTGACCGATCAATCAGATGTCAAAGTAAACTGTCCCACCCATAGAAACTTGATTCTATCATCCACCGTCTAGAACTGCTGAGCTTGATTATACCAATGCCAGATATAATCCTCATGAAATGTGGATGAAAACAAAAAATGATGTCCCGGGTTTTCGGAACCAAGATCTGTGCACACTTCAATCAAGTAAAAAATTTTTAGCTAATCTGGTTTTTCTGTGTATATTTTTGCATAAATAACTACAAAAAATACGAGTTAATTTTGTGTTTTTTGAGCTCCAATTTTAATTTGATTTCAAATTATTGAATTCTTTGATCCGTGTTATCGACCACGACAAAAACATCAAAGTAACTATACACAGTCTCATGTGACTCTTTGTAGTAGTCCTTTCAGGACAAGTTTAGTTTTACGAAATCATGGCAAACAATAAGGTTCATTGAAAACCTGAGTATTCATTTAATAATCACGCAAATTCGCCGAAATTTGGAAGTTATGACAATACCTTTGAACTTAAAGGGCGAAAAAAATTTCTCATCTGTTAGCTGTCATTTTATTTGGTAACAATATCACGATCTTTTATGGTCCAATACAAGACATACAAAATTTTTTCTTTTTAAAATTGAGCTTTTTTTCAAAATTTGTTTTACAAAAATGCATACGTAGTCGTTCTACGGTAGCTAATAGCAATTTACCCAAATTTTTCCTACCATTCTTTTTATCAATTTCACTTCTCTTCCCAAGCTGTTCAAAACGTCAGTTAAATTTTATTATGAAAATTAAGTAAATTTGAGTGCAAAACGTTCTCCAAAAACGAAGAAACACTAATTATTAAAAATAAGTAAAAATTGTAAAAATTGTATGTAAAAATTGAATCAAAAATGACGTTACTTTTTTATGAAAAAATTGCTTGCTACCTATTGCCTTATAATTAAAACAATTATAAAATTGAGTTATCACAGTACAAATTTAGATTCCAGTAGCGTAGTTAGCATCGAGAAAATTCTTATGAGGGAAGGTTGACTAGGTGAAAAATACTTGTATCCTCAATTTCCATCAGTTAGTAGAAACAGATGCTTGCTTTTTTGAAAATCTATAAAAATTTGGCAAATAGCATTTGCTCGAAGATCTTGATTTGTGATGGTACAATTAAAGAAGAATTCAACTTTAAAGAGTTGAAGGGGAGTGTTAAAGACAAATCACGATCTCGAATGAAAGCTGGACCTCAGAATCAATGAGTTTGACAAAAAAATAAAGTGAGGGCCAGTTTTGCCAATAAAATTGCACAGTAGTAGTAACAGACTTTAAAAAAATTTAGTTTCCGCTGAGAAAAATTATATTAACTTCTTCTACTGAGAAAATTTAAACAACCAATGGAATACAATAATTCCACCCTAGACTGCCGATGAACGTTGTTGATAAGAGGACTACTAGAAAGGACAATAATAAGTATCATAAAACAAACATTACTTACGACCAAAACTCGATGTCTATAATAAACAAAATTATAACAAAATCAAACTCGCATTTGATAAAACCGAAACGAAACAAGTTATCCTACAATTCAATAGAAACAATATGGGACCTGTCTTCATTGCGACTGGTTAACAGGTCGACAAAAAAGAGCAGAGAGGTGCGAAGTTCAAAAATACGTTTCGTTCTTTTTGAAAAAAATTAATTTCACTGAAATCCCTAAAATGTTCATTTATATCTCCATAAGAAGCAATTGACACATGTCATTATCCAATGTTCAATTGTGCAAAATTTCTAAACAAATGTGACCTGCGATGACTATTATAAATAAAAAGAAAATAAAAATCCTATAAACTGTACAATTGCAAAAAAGATCACAAATCTTTTATGAAATCGCATAGTAACAGTAGTAAAAAAGCCAAGAAACAAGTGTTTGAAGCTAAAACATTTATAGAGATTAAACGATAGTTCACTGGAAATGGGAGTGAACTGTGTTTACAGAGACTGACCAACAAATCGATGGAATAATTATTTCAAAAAATGAAGCTCAAAAACCGAATTATGTTTTTGAAAAAGAAAATTTTCAAAAATCATAACTGACTTAAACATTCAACAAAGGGCGATGGTTAAAATTGCAGTACCTCAGCAAGCCCATTGGGCCTGTTCACACGGAGACTAATTCTTGACCCCACACAATAACAATAATATTCAAAGAAGTCAAAACTTCAAATCAATTTATGAGATGGCACTATAATTATAAGATGTTACCTGCGAGAACTGTAAATCGTCTGTTTTGCTTCATTTTAACATCAAAGGGTCTTCTTCATAAAAGGACTAAATACACATGACAACAAAAGAGAAACCCAGAAATTGGACAGTAAAAAATCTCGAAAACTTTTTATGAAATTAATGGTCTAGCAATCAGTCACAACGTATAACAAAGCGCACAAAAATGTTCGAATCAACAGAATTAATTGAGACGTCTAAATGATTGAGGCACATGGTTGTAAAAACGAAAGCAAGAACTATATAGTTGAATTTTTTTTACTTCAATTTTAAAGTCATTGAAACAAACAGCTATAAACTAAAGTCTTTAACTAGGTTGAGTTTTATACGTCCTGGGAAAGAAAATGAGACCTATTTTAATTAGGTATATAGCGTGTAACAACAAAAAAGACAAACGTAGGCAAAGACAAAAAATCCATAAAGTTTTGCGAGATAACTGTGTCTCAGCCCGAAAAGCAGAAACTATATAATAAAAACAATAAACATATTCAGACACGCCTCTTTCCAACGCTGTGCATTGTTTCCTCTATGCTTTCCCTCAATTGGACTTGCCAATAATGTGATAATTTGACAAGAAAACAAAATGAAAAAAAAATTGCATTTATGCTCAAAAACAAAAAATATTGAAAAGGCGTGGTGTCAAAACAAAGAGACCTATAGTTGAACATAAAACAGTTACGGATATTAATTTATAAACCACAGGAAAATGGTTACTGCCAGTTTTTACTGAGACCGCGCCAGAAGTTGAGAGAAATAGGATAAAATAATAATAAAGTTCAAAAACAAAAATTCACTGATAATTTCTTACAACACATTTATTCAAAGTCATAACAGACATTAGATAACAACTGCAAGAAGTGTCTAGTTTCAATTATACCTCCTAAAATATCTGGATCCTTCACTCGGGCAATAAATCATAGGGCAACTAAAAAGATAACAAATGAAACCAAAATTCATGAAGTACATAAAAAGTTTTTTACGAAGTACATAAACGAAGTTCATGAAGTACATAAAACAATTGGTTAGATACATAAAAAACAATGAGCTTAACTCTGAAACCGTGAAATAATCTCGTTGGGCCTCGTTTTTGTAAATAATGTCTGTGATTAATTAAGCCGTGGTTTGAAATCTTTGTAAGTAAAATAAAGTTTACATAAACATTTCATAAACATTTACACAACGGAAATGTTTTGAAAAAAAATCTCGCCCATTTAAAATCTATAAAATTTGAATCTTAAGGATCCTTGGCGAGATCAAGATCAGCCGAAATATTGCTGAGTGTCTAAAAAATTATTAATTTGTTCAAATGGATCGAAAAAGATCAATTTTTTAACAAACTTTTTCAGTTTGTCAAAAATAAAAATGCTTTTTTTATAATTATCGAGTTCAAATTTTCAAAGAACTGACAGTATTATAATTCCAGAAGAGTCTCAAAGCCGGTGTACAAATAGCTGGTTTGTCAGTTTAAAACGAATATGGCCGCAGTTTTCAGGTATCTACTTCCAACAAAGCAAGTTGGCTAAAAAAGCAAGGTTGGACCCGAATTTGGTCCCGAAAAAGGTCGAATTTCGAAAAAATTTCGGATAAATTTTAGCCAAAAACTCGGATCGAACATTTCAGCAACCCTCCTCTATCTTTAGAGATAAAAATAATAACATAATACATTTAACAATTTTTACATATTTCTGCAAATCTGACAAAAATTGGGTCAAAAATACCGAAAATGTGAATAAAAACAGCTGAAATACGTCTAATGTTCACAAAAATTTAAACCTCGATAATTCCCTATAAAATAGAAAAAATTGAAAAAATCTCTTATATTCAATATTATACGCTGGACGGGCTTTTTAGTGATACCACTCACAACTCTCTACGATGATTATATCGACCGGCCAAAATTGTCAGAACAAAAAAACCCATTTGAGTATATAGTTCCTCCCTCACTAAAGTGGGTCGGAATAATAATTTTGTTTTTATTTTGGAAACTGTTCTAAAAGTGGTTCTACCTACCTTATCATGCTGCAATGCAGTGCAGATATCACTTTTACAATTCGCAACAACTTGATTTTGAGGGTAGCAAAAATAAAGTCTAAATTGGGCTGAGGTGGAAACGCACGCTAGCAGATGTAGTCTTCTTATAAGATCTTCTAGGCCGTGCTTTCCAAGAAGGAAAAAAATGTTATAATACATTTTTCGATGCATGGCTAAACGTTGAGATGTCTTTTTCAGTCAATAACACATAAACAGAACTTCTGTTATGACCCGATTGTCTCACTTTTGTTCCAACCCCACTTAGAGGGGGAAGGAACTATATACTCAAGTGGGTTTTTTCTTTTTGGTCATTCAATTTTGGCCGGCCGATTTATTCATCGCAGAGAATCGTGAGTGCTTTGATAGGTAGTTTTTTCAGCAAAAAATTTGCAGTAATTCTTTTAAATTTCTTTTTAATCGAGGTTTGAAGTTTTTGTGAACAGTTCATATTTTGGTGTGATTTCGTTAATGGTTATTTCATTTTTGATAATTTTTAGATTTTTTGTGTGTCAAAAGAATGATTTAAAGCTGTTCTTTGATTGAAGAGATCCATTTTGTGTTTCTAGCTGATGAGCAGGATAACTTAGATTAAATTTAGTATAACCGGGAAGTGTACAATCTGAAGCATACGAATTCTGATGGAGAGCTGTTTTTTCTTTTCACATTTCTTTTTTGGTTTTTTTCATGTTGCTCAGATGTAAGTCATTTTCAATATTAGGTTTCTTTTAATGACGAACCCCATTTACGATAAAAAGAAGCCCAATGAACTTTTATTTTGGTTTCAGTGTACCATTGGTCATGGTTTTTGTAGAATTCGATGATTTTTTTGCTTGGCATATATTTGTCGCAAAACCTCAGTCCTATGGTTTAGTCTATGGTTTAGTCCTATGGTTTACCTAAAACTGCAATTGGCTTGCTAAAGGGGGTTAAAATAACCTATCTTATGCTTTCAATGCACACCTATTGGCTGTTAAGATCTTGAAATTTTTTATTAATTAAAAAATAAGTTCATCATTAACATCGTTTTAACCTCATTTATTTGAAAATATAGGTCATTGCTACTAATGACAGCTCCCACACTTTTTTGCGTCGAAAATTTGTCTCGATAGGGGTTTTATTTTTTTTTCATTCAACCTATTGTCTATTTTTATTCTTTTTAATTCGAATGTTTTGGTTCTTTTGTGAAATTTTGTCACGTTGAGATAAATTTAAAGTTTTATTGGAAATTGCTGAAAATAAGGGATCATCAGCAAAATCTTTGTTACTCAGGCTTCTTTGCTTAGGCTTCTACAGATTCTTTTTGTGCGCTTCGGCTTATTTCTCGGTTTTTTGCCTGTGTTTTTTTGTCGTTTTGTAGTCCTCAGACTTATTCTGATCATTGAACGAAACTATTGAGTTCCAATTACTTATCGATTAGAGGTCACTTCCATATTCTTTTGATTTCCCTTCGATTGCGTTCTCCTGAAAAATTTAGGAGTGATCAAAATTTGTGCTTCTTCTTGTATTCACAATAACGTCAAGTCCCATTAATTTTCAAATGAGACTAAATTGAGCACATGCAATTTTCGACTTATAAATTACTGAAGTATTACCAATAATAAATGAAATAGTGTTTTGTAAATTTAATAATACTCAGAAATGAGCCGATGAATTTGTTGGCTTCAAAACTTTATGATATCGTGTAGTGTTTTTAAATTTCTCTCATTTCTGTATCTGTATTTTGCACTCCTGTAATCTGATTGATTCTCCCCAGCAAAAAAACCCGTTGATTTCTTGAGGATACAGTTTATCAAGGATTTAGCTTGAAATCTTTTTTTCTGACTTTTGAGTTTACTTTGTTGAGAAAATTTCGCTCCCTTTTTCTTCTCTCTGTCGACTGGCTATTCAGTCCCATTATGGACTGATGGTATCAATTTCGGAGATAAGTACATGAATTTGGGTATTTGCAGTTGTAATGACGGTATTTTGACTTTGGTAAATTGTGCTTTTAAATCTAGTTAAAGAGTTTTTGCATTAAACTTTTTTCATTCATGCAGTTTTGTCCTTTATGTTGTACTGTACTCTTAAAAAAGGCGGGCATCATAAATTCTCTAATGTGGCATGATTTTATATAATTTATTTGGCAGTTGGGGTTGATAATTTTGTGCTCAAACATCTATTTGTGCATAACTACTCTAATCTCATCATTTGTTAGACATATAAGTCACAAATAAAGATGAGCAAAGTCAAAGCATTCTGTGTGAACGCACATTACCGAGGCTCCTTCTTGTTGTTTTAGATATTTGGTATTCACTAATCTACAAATGTCATATCTCTTTAAATAATACGCATTTTTGCAACAAGCAAATAATAGGGGGCAAAAAATGTCAGAAATTTACAAGATATAAATATTTCGTTAGCACTTTTTTCAGAACATACTTTAGTTTCTTTTTGTTTTTTTTTCAAATGACGCCTTGTTTCATTTATAATCTGACAGCACGTAATATTAGAAAATTTTTATTTTAATTTCCAATTTTGCATTTTAAAAAAATGTTGGTAACGCAATTTTGTGGAGGAAATGATTTACAATATGAGAATCATCAAAGATGGTCTCGAATGCATTTCAGAAACATTGAGTTGTTTTTCAGAAATAAAATAGCAGCAGTGAAGCCAGCAGATATGCAACTTTGCCGAGTTTTGAAAAAAGTTCAAGAATGTGATCTTTTTTGCATAAATTTCCAACATCCTTGCGAATAAGGGAAAACTTTAATGAGCCATATTTTAGGATATTTCATCAATAGGCTACCCATTTGAGTCTATGTGGTTTTTGGATTCCAAATCAGACTTTTTTTTCAAGATCTTGAGAGAGCATTACAATTTTGTGCCATTTCTTACAGATCATGTCTAATTATTCAGAAAACTTATAATATTCTTTTAGAGTCTGACGACAATAATGCATTGCATTATATTCAAGATACTCCCAAGATTTACTGGAATAACTGGGAAAATGGTGGAAATCTACATTATAGGTGAAATTATCAGAAGAAAAATTAATCATAATCAAACCTAACTGAAATAATGTACTTTTTGCAATAATTAGTATTTAGTTTTGTATCCTTCGGCCCTTTTTATATTTGGGACCAAATGGCAGAAAACTTGGAAAAAGTTCGAAGACAAGTCTGGATTTGCTGAAAAACATTGACTAAAAAAATATTCTGCAATAAAACAGCAAATAAAAAAGTTTTTGGCTGGTCAGACTTGCGTAAAAATTTCTAGCAATTATCTGTTGGAATATTGGATTAAATAGATTGATCAACAAATTTTTATCAGTCCATGTTTTATTGACAGGAGAGCTTGTTTTACATTATCACATAAAAAAGGAAAACGCCAATTTAGTCGAAAGAGCCTATGGGAAAAATGAGAAAAAATCAGAAAAAATTAAGCCGATCGATTTCCGGTATCCTAATGGTCAGTTACAAAGACAGTGATCAAAACGCCTTTATGTGGCAATTTCGTGACGAAATTACGTAACGAAAGTCTCTCCATGGTAGCGCCTTCACTCATAAAGCTTCTCTGTCTCCTTAGCATGAATAAAAAGTATTGTGTATTTCATAAGATGGCGACAAAGGAGTTTGCTGAACATAAAGGATTATCAGCAAATACTTTGTTACTCAGGCTTCTTTGCTTAGGCTTCTACAGATTCTTGTTGTGCGCTTTGGCTTATTTCTCGGTTTTTTGCCTGTTTTTTTGTCATTTTGTAGTCCTCAGATTTATTCTGATCAATGAACCAAACTATTGAGTTCCAATTATTCATCAATTAGAGGTCACGTCCAAAATCTTTTGACTAACTTTCGATTGCGTTCTCCTGAAAACTTTAGGAGTGATCAATAATTTTGCTTCTTCTTGTATTCGCAATAACGTCAAATCCCATTAATTTTCAAATGAGACTAAAGTGAGCACATGCATTTTTCGATTTATAAATTACTGAAGTATTACCAATAAAAAATGGAATAGTGTTTTGTAAATTTAATAATAGTCAGAAATGAGCCGATGAATTTGTTGGCTTCAAAACTTTATGCTTTCGTGTAGTGTTTTTAATTTTCTCTCATTTTTGTATCTGTATTTTGCACTCCTGTAATCTGATTGATTCTCCCCAACAAAAAAGCCCGTTGTTTATCAAGGGTTTAGCTTGAAACCGATTTTTTTTCTGACTTTTGAGTTTACTTTGTTGAGAAAATTTCGCTCCCTTTTTCTTCTCTCTGTCGACTGGCTATTCAGTCCCATTATGGAGTGATGATGTCAATTTCGGAGACAAGTACATGAATTTGGGTATTTGCAGTTGTAATGACGGTATTTTGACTTTCGTAAATTGTGCTTTTAAATCTAGTTAAAGAGTTTTTGCATTAAACTTTTTTCATTCATGCATGTTTTGTCCTTTATGTCGTACTGTACTCTTAATAATGGTGGGCATCATATATTCTCTAATGTGGCATGATTTTATATAATTCAATTGACCGTTGGGGTTGATATTTTTGTGCTCAAACATCTATTTGTGCATAACTATTCTAATCTCTTCGTTTGTTAGACATATAAGTCACAAATAATGATGAGCAAAGTCAAAGCATTCTGTGCGAACGCACATTACCGAGGCTCCTTCTTGTTGTTTTAAATATTTGGTCTTCACTAATCTACAAATATCATATCTCTTTAAATAAAACGCATTTTTGCAACAAGCAAATAATAGGGGGCAAAAAATGTCAGAAATTTACAAGATATAAATATTTCGTGAGCACTTTTTTCAGAACGCACTTTAGTTGTTTTTTTGTTTTTTTTTCAAATGACGCCTTGTTTCATTTATAATCTGACAGCACGTAATATTAGAAAAAAAATTTTTTAATTTCCAGTTTTGCAATTTAAAAAAATGTAGGTAACGCAATTTTGTGGAGGAAATGATTTACAATATGAGAATCATCAAAGATGGTCTCGAATGCATTTCAGAAACATTGAGTTGTTTTTCAGCCACAGAAATAAAATAGCAGCAGTGAAGCCAGCAGATATGCAACTTTGCCGAGTTTTGAAAAAAAAGTTCAAGAATGTGATCGTTGTTGCATAAATTTCCAACAACATCGCGAATAAATGAAAACTTTAATGAGCCATATTTTAGGATATTTCATCAATAGGCTACCCATTTGAGTCTATGTGGTTTTTGGATTCCAAATCAGACTTTTTTTTAAGATCTTGAGAGAGCATTACAATTTTGTGCCATTTCTTACAGATCATGTCTAATTATTCAGAAAACTTATAATATTCTTTTAGAGTCTGACGACAATAATGCATTATATTTAAGATACATAATATTTAAGATTTACTGGAATAACTGGGAAGATGGTGGAGATCTACGTTATAGGTGAAATTGTCAGAAGAAAAATTAATCATAATCATGCCTAACTGAAATAATGTACTTTTTGCAATAATTAATTTTGTATCCTTCGGCCCTTGTTTTTCTATTTGGGACCAAATGGCAGAAAACTTGGAAAAAGTTCGGAGACAAGTCTGGATTTGCTGAAAGACATTGACTAAAAAAATCATTCTGCATTAAAACAGCAAATAAAAAAGTTTCTGGCTTGTCAGACTTGCGTCAAAATTTCTAGCAATTATCTGTTGGAAATTTTGATTAAATAGATTGATCAACAAATTTTTATCAGTCCATGTTTTATTGACAGGAGAGCTTGTTTTACATTATCACATAAAAAAGGAAAACGCCAATTTAGTCGAAAGAGCCTATGGGAAAAATGAGTAAAAATCAGAAAAAAGGAGAAAAAAATGAAGAAATGAAGCCGACTGATTTCCGCTATCCTATTGGTCAGTTATAAAGACTGTGATCAAAACGCGATTATGTGGCAATTTCGTGACGAAATAGCGTAACGAAAGTCTCTCCATGGTAGCGCCCTCGCTCATAAAACATCTCTGTATCCTCAACTTGATTAGAAATAATTGTGTATTTTATGAGATGGCGACAAATGAGGTGCAATTAAAAAATTCATGCCTTTCTTTTTTATTCAACGGCCCAATCCAAAAAATATGAAAAAATGATTGTCACATAATTTTGCAAAAAAAGGTCAATGGATTTTCTGTTGAAGTTATCAACCAGTTCTTTATCGATTCACAATTTTGCTTAAATTTGCCTTTCATTAATACAATTTTTAGTTTTTAATTTTGACTCATATTTTTATTTAAAACCGAAGCCCAGTTCCTTTAAAGAGTTTTTCAAACTTGAAAATTTTTCCTTCAGTTCAGTGGAGGAAATAATTTTAAGAGAGAAATTAGCTGCCATTCGGTACTTTGCTGTACCTAAAAATTGTTTCTTAGCATGTAGAAAACCGAAGCAACACTACTATTACAGACAGCAATTTCTTTCAAACTCGCATTATCTATTTGTTTCATTTTGATGGTAAAGAATTCTTTCTTTCTTTTGCAAACATGTGTAATGAGAAGTTATGTGGTAAAAACAGAAATGGCAGCAGAAGTTTTTCTCTTCCTCAAGACGAAAAAACACTTAACTACTGCAAGATTGCTGAGAATTGTGTATTTCACAAGATGGCGACAAAGGAGTTTGCTGAACATAAAGGATTTTCAGCAATTACTTTGTTACTCAGGCTTCTTTGCTTAGGCTTCTACAGATTCTTTTTGTGCGCTTCGGCTTATTTCTCGGTTTTTTGCCTGTTTTTTTGTCGTTTTGTAGTCCTCAGACTTTTTCTGATCAATGAACCAAACTATTGAGTTCCAATTATTCATCAATTAGAGGTCACGTCCAAAATCTTTTGATTTCCTTTCGATTGCGTTCTCCTGAAAACTTTAGGAGTGATCAATAATTTTGCTTCTTCTTGTATTCGCAATAACGTCAAATCCCATTAATTTTCAAATGAGACTAAAGTGAGCACATGCATTTTTCGATTTATAAATTACTGAAGTATTTCCAATAAAAAATGGAATAGTGTTTTGTAAATTTAATAATACTCAGAAATGAGCCGATGAATTTGTTGGCTTCAAAACTTTATGCTATCGTGTAGTGTTTTTAATTTTCTCTCATTTTTGGTATCTGTATTTTGCACTCCTGTAATCTGATTGATTCTCCCCAACAAAAAAGCCCGTTGTTTATCATGGATTTAGCTTGAAACCGATTTTTTTTTCTGACTTTTGAGTTTACTTTGTTGAGAAAATTTCGCTCCCTTTTTCTTCTCTCTGTAGACTGGCTATTCAGTCCCATTATGGAGTGATGGTGTCAATTTCGGAGACAAGTACATGAATTTGGGTATTTGCAGTTGTAATGACGGTATTAAGACTTTGGTAAATTGTGCTTTTAAATCTAGTTAAAGAGTTTTTGCATTAAACTTTTTTCATTCATGCATGTTTTGTCCTTTATGTCGTACTGTACTCTTAATAATGGTGGACATCATATATTCTCTAATGTGGCATGATTTTATTTAATTCAATTGACCGTTGGGGTTGATATTTTTGTGCTCAAACATCTATTTGTGCATAACTATTCTAATCTCTTCGTTTGTTAGACATATTAGTCACAAATAAAGATGAGCAAAGTCAAAGCATTCTGTGCGAACGCACATTACCGAGGCTCCTTCTTGTTGTTTTAATTATTTGGTCTTCACTAATCTACAAATATCATATCTCTTTAAATAAAACGCATTTTTGCAACAAGCAAATAATAGGGGGCAAAAAATGTCAGAAATTTACAAGATATAAATATTTCGTGAGCACTTTTTTCAGAACGCACTTTAGTTGTTTTTTTGTTTTTTTTTTCAAATGACGCCTTGTTTCATTTATAATCTGACAGCACGTAATATTAGAAAATTTTTATTTTAATTTCCAGTTTTGCAATTTAAAAAAATGTAGGTAACGCAATTTTGTGGAGGAAATGATTTACAATATGAGAATCATCAAAGATGGTCTCGAATGCATTTCAGAAACATTGAGTTGTTTTTCAGCCACAGAAATAAAATAGCAGCAGTGAAGCCAGCAGATATGCAACTTTGCCGAGTTTTGAAAAAAAAGTTCAAGAATGTGATCGTTGTTGCATAAATTTCCAACAACATCGCGAATAAATGAAAACTTTAATGAGCCATATTTTAGGATATTTCATCAATAGGCTACCCATTTGAGTCTATGTGGTTTTTGGATTCCAAATCAGACTTTTTTTTAAGATCTTGAGAGAGCATTACAATTTTGTGCCATTTCTTACAGATCATGTCTAATTATTCAGAAAACTTATAATATTCTTTTAGAGTCTGACGACAATAATGCATTATATTTAAGATACATTATATTTAAGATTTACTGGAATAACTGGGAAGATGGTGGAGATCTACGTTATAAGTGAAATTATCAGAAGAAAAATTAATCATGATCATACCTAACTGAAATAATGTACTTTTTGCAATAATTAATTTTGTATCCTTCGGCCCTTGTTTTTCTATTTGGGACCAAATGGCAGAAAACTTGGAAAAAGTTCGGAGACAAGTCTGGATTTGCTGAAAGACATTGACTAAAAAATCATTCTGTATTAAAACAGCAAATAAAAAAGTTTCTGGCTTGTCAGACTTGCGTCAAAATTTCTAGCAATTATCTGTTGGAAATTTTGATTAAATAGATTGATCAACAAATTTTTATCAGTCCATGTTTTATTGACAGGAGAGCTTGTTTTACATTATCACATAAAAAAGGAAAACGCCAATTTCGTGACGAAATAACGTAACGAAAGTCTCTCCATGGTAGGGCCCTCGCTCATGAAGCATCTCTGTCTCCTTAACATGATTAGAAATTATTGTGTATTTTATGAGACGGCGACAAAGGAGATGCAATTAAAAATTTCATGCCTTTCTTTTTTATTCAACGGCCCAATCCAAAAAATATGAAGAAATGATTGTCACATAATTTTGCAAAAAAAGGTCAATGGATTTTCTGTTGAAGTTATCAACCAGTTCTTTATCGATTCACAATTTTGCTTAAATTTGCCTTTCATTAATAAAATTTTTAGTTTTTAATTTTGACTCATATTTTTATTTAAAACCGAAGCCCAGTTCCTTTAAAGAGTTTTTCAAACTTCAAAATTTTTCCTTCAGTTCAGTGGAGGAAATAATTTTAAGAGAGAAATTAGCTGCCATTCGGTACTTTGCTGTACCTAAAAATTGTTTCTTAGCATGTAGAAAACCGAAGCAACACTACTATTACAGACACCAACTTCTTTCAAACTCGCATTATCTATTTGTTTCATTTTGATGGTAAAGAATTCTTTCTTTCTTTTGCAAACATGTGCAATGAGAAGTTATGTGGTAAAAACAGAAATGGCAGCAGAAGTTTTTCTCTTCCTCAAGACGAAAAAACACTTAACTACTGCAAGATTGCTGAGAATGAGTGCAATATTTGCATCTGAAAACTCTAGTTGGAGCTTAAAAAAAACATTTTCTTTATTTTTTTTACACATCAGAGCAGTATTGGGCTTAGGTCCAAATTGAAATAGTGAAAACGTAAATCTAGAAAAAAGTTAAAATTGTTAACAATTCATAAAACTGAAAGAACAACATTTTTTTAACTTAAGCTATGAGATGACAAATTACTTGGTCATAAAAATTGTACTTATTTCTGATACTTAAATCACCTTACGGAATCACTCGTCACTTTAGCTTGCGAATCGATTTAATTATTTACGATGAATTAGGTTTTCATATGCTCTGAAAGGTTCTGTAAATTTTTTGTTGCATCTAATGAGATAAAAATTGAAACTAATCAAGATTTATCTTATCAAATAAATATTGAATTTTTCGGAAAAAAACATTCACATAATGTTGAACTCTCATCCTGCAGTAGTTAATGTAATTCTAGATGATAAGAATTTTAATAAAGGTATTTTGAAATATCTGATAATATAAGGAATTGAGAATCAAATAAGTTTGGCCCAATGTTGAGATCTCAAGTCAAACCAAAAAAATTTTCTTTTCGGCATTGAAAGTTTAGTTCAACATAAGAGTCAATGATCGACAAAAAGGTTCCAATTTGATTTCTTTTTCTACAGGATTATGTTCACCATAACTCTGAAAACAACGGGCCGACTGAATAAGATTCGAATTCGTTGTACTCAATTACTGTGTTGTTAGTCAATTGAGTAACAAATTTACTTCTTTCAACCGATTGAGGTAATTACGGTGCGATTACCAACTTTAGTCTTTTACTGATTGAATTGCAATTGATGAATTGGGAATTCCCGACGCGAATGGCTATGTCTACTTGGAGATTGCTATTTGAAAAGCGGTTGACTTAATTAAATTGCAAATGAATTACAGAGGCGCAAATGAGAAAAGTGAAACTAAAATAGAATAAAGTTAGATCAAAAGGAAGTTAACAAAATTATGGGTTTATTCACATTTTAAAGAGGAAGTTAGAGTTTGTTTATAAGTATGAACAGACAGTTTTCTGTCTAGTAACTGAAAAACATGAAAATGACACCAAATGACAAACTTAACTAAATCAATTGCCATCGAATTGATGAAAAGATTAATTATGAACTAATTACGGTAATGAAAATTGTGATGTTAATATTCATCCCGTATGACGTTTCCCCTTGTTGCAGATTTTGGAAAAATATTTAAAAAAATCAGAAAATTGGTACCTATTCACCGGTTAAATAATAATAGAATATTAAATAATGAAGTAAAATACAGAGTTCAAAGAGTTTTTGAAAGTATATTCAGAATCATCTGATCGTTCTTCTGCTTCTAAAACTGTCATTTTGCGTGGTAAATGGGAATTGGGGTCCATTGTCTATCATTCATTTGGATTTCTAGGGGAAGCAACACCAATAAAATTGTCTCCGAAATTCGAATTTCTGTCGAATACCCCTCCGTATTTTGATTGTTTTGTACAAAAGATTGTGATTCAGAAGCTTTCTTCCATTTCTTCAAATGTCTTTTACTCCGTCTCACGGAGGACGTATCAGTGTCAGAAGTATCACTGAGTTGATTAGTTCGCTTCTCCTTTTGTAGTTTTGGAGTCAATTGCGGCGCAGATGGTCCTGCTACCGAGGGTTGTGTTGGTGGGGCCGCAATTGACTTGATGGACTAAAATGTAAAAATTACGTCAGATCTGGCCATTTCTGCAACGCCTCATCGCGTTTGGGATTGCGCTTGGGAATCCTCATTTTTTAAACTCTAGCTACGTTGATAGAAGTTGAAATATAAGGCCGTCCAAAAGATATGACACTAACGTCATCACGTTGTTTGCAGGTACGCCTGATTTTCTTACTCCCCAAGTCTTATCTTAAAAGATCCTTTTTGTAATTGATTACTTTTTGTTTTAGAGTCTTTTCTCGGATTATCTTCGGCCGTCTGTCAATATATTGGCCGATTTTTATGTCTCTCTCATTTCTCGTCCCGAAAATTGCAATATCTGACTTTCGAACGCGTACTTCTGGTCTTTTCTGCTGCTCAATAACGCCAGTTGGCGGGAAAACTTCCCCACTCTACTCCCTGGGGCTAAAACTTTGTATAACCCGTCTAAGTTCTTCTTTTGCCGATGTGCCTCGTGTATTGTTCTAGCGATTTTAACGTGAATACTCCGATCGCCACGCGGAATTAGTCTCAAAAAACCAACAGGCCACTTCAACTTTGCCTCCTCTTCCTTCATTTTTGCTGCTCTTCGTGAGCGTGGGCGTTTGCATTGCAGATAACCTTTTCTATCTCAACGTCAGAGCACATGCCGGGATCTACCCACTTCTCTTCTGTGAGATTTGATCGGCCTGGGATGGTATCTTCTTCTAAATAATAGTTAATTAGTTTATTATAATTTAAAATTAAATTATTTGATTAAGTTGTAATATTTGAAATTGATGTATTACACCGTCTGCCAAAGTGTGCTTCAAATGGAGAAATCTTTGTTGTGTTTGTTAGGATTTTCTTAAACCCTGAATAACTGCATGTATTGAATGTTCCAGATCAAGTTTTCCATTTAGATGGGCTTTCATGCATGCTGGTTGTCGTTTTTTACTTTGAATAGGATTTTCAACTAGACCTATTCCTCTTTGCATTTGTATATACTGGTTCATTATTATTTTGAACACAAAATGTTTCAAACTTTTTGCCAGTTAGACATCTAGCTTGATTTAATCTAAGTGTTCTGGGTACTCCGTGATTATATATATATATATATATATATATATATATATATATATAAATATATATATATATATATATATATATATATGTATATATATATATATATATATCAATATATATATATATATATATATATATATATATAAAATACAAATATATATATATATATATATATATATAATGAGAAATTTAATTACAATCGTACTAGAAGCGTTATTTACTATTTCTACTGTGAGGAATTTGAGTAGTGGTCAGTGCTTGTTAATTTTTTTTTCTTTTCCCTCACATTAAAAGTACGTCCAACAAAGTTTACTTGCAATTCGTCATGCGATTCGATACAATTAGTTAAGGGTGAAAATTTGCTTTGCGGAATCACGATTTTTAGTTCTTACCAATTTCTGTGCATGTTTTGCTTTAGCCAGTTTATATCGGTGGGTATATGGCCACCAGATATTCTGCGCTAGTGAAAGCATGACCTCCCAGGATGAAAGAAATGGATGTCCTCCCGCAGAGCATCTTTGACTGCCTTTGGTATTGCTATTCGCTCGTCGATACAAAAGCATCCGTGCTTAACGCACGTGTCCCGCCATAAAGAGTTGATATATAGTCTTATATCTTTTAAGCGTTCCTTATTGTTGCGAATGACGCAATCCCGTACCACCCTCAGAATGGCCTCTTTTCCAGTCAGTGTTGCCAATATTTATTCCTTGAAAATCCTGTTGGTTGTATCAGTCATTCTGAGATAATCTGCGGTATCTATAGCACTAGTAGAGGGTGTTATTTCTGTATTGGAGGATGTATTTGTTCCCGTTGTAGTGTCGGAGTGTGAGTTATCTGAGGTTACTCGGGCTTTTGTTGGTGTCCATTTGTTTGATTTAGTTCTTGGAATATTTGAAATAGCGTTTATAGAATGATTTTTTACTGTGGTGAATACTAGAGTGATTTCGGGAAAAAAGCGAGGTGTTGTTGGGTGGGTTGTATTTATTGTTGGAGTTTTCTACTTTCGCGCCCTATTTGAAAAATTTATGGTTATAATTTGAGTTGGTATCAAGTATGGGCTTTAATGGGCTCATTTTTCCAGATCGTTCGCGTTATTTACCGTCTGAAATTTGCGGCGTAGTTGCAGCAAATTTGTTAATGAAATGTGATTTATGGAAGTGTAGATTTTTTGGTGCAAATTGTGGTTTAGAATTTTTAAGAGGTATTTGCGACGCGATTGGCATTTTTATTTGGGAATTAATAGATTTATTCGGTTCTATCAACTATGATGCAATTGGTGGTAAAGTAGTTAGAGGTGATGATTGCAATACAATTACCTTAATCCCATTTTGTGAAATGTCATGAATTAAATTAAGTGTTTGCGGCGCAATTGACCTACTTGCTTGTTGTAAAGGTGAATTTAACATTAGAATGCTATCTATCTTTTTTAAGGTTTGCGTTTTATGTTTATTTTTAGATAGCGTTGGCACCACAAAATCTCCGTCATGAGACAAAAATTTCTTAGCTTTGGCAAATGGATTACGATAATTATGATCTACAAGGCCGATTTTTGCTCCAGACAAATGTTCAATTTTAAAATTATACGGAAAGAGACGGTCAATCCATCCAGAATATCGAACATTGTATGACTAATCTGATCGATGATCTTTTAGGATCGATGGTAGAGCTCGGTGGCCTGTTATTTCAGTGATGTCTTTTCCGTAGAGGTAGTATTCGAAGGACTCGATTGACCAGACAACTCCCAATGGTTATAGTTCGTTGACACTATAGCAATCTCCAGTTAAATAGAGAAATTGTGATGCAAATGCTATTGGTTTCCATCCGTCAGAAGTGTTTTGTTCGAGTGCTACTCCCAGTCAAGAACAGGATGCATCACACTTCACTCGAACGTCCAGTTTGAGATTACAAGGACTATTTTCGGTGCGATTTTTTATAATGTTAAATTCTTTGGTATGTACTTCAGTCCAGAGACATTTGGTGGATTTTTTGAGATGTGGTCTCAGAGGGTGACAAAGTTGTGCAAGAATTGCTTGAATTTGCTAATATAGTGTACTGATCCATGAAAAGATCTCAAGCGTTTTAATGTTGATGGTGGTGGTTCTGCTAATATAGCTGCGGTTCTATTTTCAAGTGGTGATATTCTAATCTGGGTAAATTCATTACAAAGCCATTCAATTTTCGTTTTTGCAAAATGGCATTTTTTGAAAGTTAGTTCTCAAATTGTCTTTGTCTTTTTCTTTAAGACATTCAGTGACATAACTAAGACCATCTGACTCTTATCCTGTGCTAACAATATTAGTGTCATCAAGAAAGCAAAATGTGCTTTGAAGACCTCCAAGTGTGGAGTCCATTGCTTTTAGAAATTCAGCTGGCATATCTGTAAGACCGTCAATTCCGGTTTCAATTCCGTAGGTACCTCTAAATTCGTCACAAATGATGTAAAATTAGTGTTTTGCTGTGTCTTTGTGCAGTTGTAGTTGACTATAGGCATACTTAAGATCTATTGTTGAAAAATATGCTTGTTGTCCGTTTTGTGTGTTTGTAAGATGTTGTGATGTTGAATCTTTTAATTTTTCAATGTTGGGCATTTGATAATTATTTTTATGAATTTAATTATTTAAAACTTTAGAATCCAATGCTAGCTTTATGGATGGATCTTTCTTTACTGTGATTAATATTGGCATTATAAAGTGTTAGTGAATAACTGATACAAACTTCAAAATTCTGGTTTATAAATGTGACCATTATTGCGTCTGAGTGTTGTAATGTAAATTTGTGTTTTCAAATGTGTTTTGGTGTTTCAGATGTTGCTATTTTTGAAACGGATGCTAGTTCCCGGCTTCTTGTTTTCTCTCTTTTAGATCAATTGACAATTGCTATTTCTTCTCTGTCGACATTGCGATCCAGTTAGTTGTACACGTTAGCCTCTGACAACCTCCTCTGAAGGCTACAAAGACATGTGAACACTTCACTTGAAGTGGTGACAGACCTACGTGTTCCTTTTCCAAGATCGGGAGCTCTTTCCCACCTCCATCTGATGAACAAGCAGGTCACCTGCTACTTAAAACGTGACAATCCTTCGCGTTTAACGGAAGAAATAGAAACTCAATTTTCAAACAGACCTTGGAATCTGAATTATTTCTTGCAATTAACTCGCAACTTTCAAATAACAATAATGTTAAAAAAAGATTCTTTGGCATAAAAGTGTTTTTTATGTAATAGTTAAATTGTATGGAGTTAAAAAATCTGGCAACAGTGAAATGAATCTGATCACTCGGGAGATAAATCTCTCCGTCGGCAATTTGTTCAGCAGTAAAACAATTGGATTTTTAATTCTGGCCAGTAGCAGGGCTAACGGAAAAAATAATGAACAATAGTTGGGCAGACTGTCATTAGACCTGAGCAGAAGTAGGTCAGTCTGTAATTTACTCTGCACAGAGGTCAGACAGACTGTAAAAAATGCTGGCCAGAACGATGGCAGTCCAAATCTTTTAGTGCGCAGTATTAATCAGACTAGTGAGTCATAAGAAGTTAAATATTACAGACTATAAAGAATAAAATTTGACAAGAGCAGAAATCTGCTCATGCAAAAACAGAGACTTTTTGATTCATCACTGAAATACAATGACACTCAGCTCCGGGGTAGTAGAAAAGTTTTTAGCCAAATATGAATTTGTGAAAAAAATTAAAGAATTGACTTATCTAGTACGCATGTTGCTCTACTTTTGCTGGCCTCTTTCAAGTTAGTGCGCCAGGCAATCAAAAAAATTGAATGATTTCCTCCGATGCGCTATAGTTCTTAAGGATGTTATAAATGAGAGTTAAACAAACTAAGGTACTAATTCTTGATGAATATTATTATTTCATTGCCCTAGAACATCTTTAATTTATGACGTAAGTGGGACTATAAATTTTCCGAAGAGAAATGCTGGGCTTCAATTCATTTACGTTGCTCTTTATTTTTTAATTATTTATTTCCAGTTAAATACTACTAATCATTTATTCAAGAGGAAATTGAAAGCCTGGGCTTGCGGGTGGCTACGATTTGGGCCTAAAATTTATGAATTGTAATGAAATTTGAAATTTCAAAGCCCGGGTCACCAATCAAACAACTTTATTTTAGGCCAATTTAATGAGAAAAAAACTACCTTCACGGTTGAAAACTGGAAAATCTAAGTTTACAGACGTCCTTGCAAAATTTGTGTCCGTAAACAAAAATAATAAGAATAAAGAGCAAAACTGTCCGATAATACAGTCCAATAATTTAACTCTCAACTATTAAAAACTATCCAATGATAGATCAAAAAATTGGACACAACAATTTTCTTAATGTGAACTCAGCTAATCCAATAACAGTTTTCTGGAGTTATTAGGAGTTTCCCCACCCTTAGGCTTCCGTTCCGTTCTATCAAAAGTGCGTCAAGACTCACTAGTCCAATTTAAACTTTCTTTCATTGCGATTTATTGTATTGTGCTTCCCAGTTAATCCTCGGTCTTGCTTGATATTTTGTCATTCATTCAGCATTCTTATTAAAACATTGATCTTCAACCTACAATTTTTGGGTAATAATGGCAGTCAAAATCCAGCTTTAAGAATTTCATTCAACTTTTGATTAAAATTGAGCAGCAAATCATCCAATTAACGGGAATTATTTAAACTTGTTAAAAAAGAAGGAATCTTATTTTTTCCTTACCTACAATATCTGAAATTGGTTTAAGAAAACCGCAAGAATCAAATACTGCAGAGAAAAATGCGACGAATCAAACTTTTCCTCTTATTTCAATTCTGCTGACAGCAAAAGGACATCTTGTTAAACTTTTGCCTGTTGCAAGAAATCTGCTGAAAAATTTCTTCGTTCTTCCCTCGAGTTTTTTTTTCAAATTTTCAGAAAAAAACGTAAAATCCAAACAAAAAAATAGGCAAACATGTTCATAAGATTCTAAGAAAAGTTGGATATTACTCATCCAAACTAGAATTGGTATTATTTACAATAAAATCTCATAAATGTTTTGTGGACGTTTTGTAGTGAAATATGTGATTTGAAAGACGAAACCCTCGTGCAGAAAAATAGATCATTCAAATTAGTATGGTAAAAGCATTATTTCACAATTGAAAAAATGAACTGTGTCGGGTGCCCTCTGTCCTGTTCTCTGTCCTTAAGAAAATTTTATCTATTTCTGTCATAGAGATTAGTTGCAACAAAGTTTTACAAAAAGTGGATAAGTAAGAACGCTTTTCACTGTTGACGACAGTTCGTCTTCTGCTCGCAAACTTTTCTCTGTTTTGTGTGCACACATTTTGCAAAAGGCATTTTTGGGTTTAGTAGATAGATTTGTTTTTTAGCTGCATTTCAGAACTTGTTCTTCTGTTTTTGAAAGATTTTCTCGATCATCTGTTTTTCGTTCAGCACTTTAAACTGGTTTACATTGATATTACCTGAAAATATGACATTAGAGACAAATGTTTGGTATATCGTTTTCAGTTTCATATGTTGATGGTGTGCCAAGATAGGCAAAAAACAAATAGAAAGCAACAAAGTCAGTTTTTAAAGCACTTGTCAAGCTCAAAACTTTTCCTGCAATTTTTTTTGACAAAACTTTTTGTACATAACAGATAACAAAATATTTTAAAACTCCTTGATTTTTCAAACAATAAATTCTTGTCTTATTTTATTTTTAAAACAGCAACAAACAAATTCTTGAATATAGCAGTTTTATTTCTAATTTTTACATTAAGTTTTTTTATATATTTTGTTGATTTCTCAAAAGGTGAATAAAAGAAAATCGAAGATGAGCTGTGGTTTTGTAGATAATAAATTTGCGAACTTATGACAGGTCCTTAAAAAGATCCATTTTTCTTCAGTTTTTTTGGACGATTTTCGTTTTTTGAATTTTTTGTCTGCTATACTATAAAAAAGCAGATTGTTTTCAAGTCATCACAATGAAGAAAAACCATTTGGGATTGACTAGGCAAAATTTATTGGCTCTAAATAGTTTTTTGCTCTTTAATTTTTTCTTAGAAATTAGTGGTTCCTATTTTTTATGGCAAAAAGATCTGTAGTGTTAAAGTTAACTTTAACAGTTTTTATCCAGTTCTATGGAAAAAATTGATTCTTTTTCTGATCCTCAATGATAAAGATTTGCAGTTTACCCTTCTTGTTGTAATTGAAAAGAAAAAAGGTTTAGTGTTAAAAATGTACATTCTTTTTGTGGTAGCGGTTCTTAGCACTTTGTTCTCATGTTTAGTGAAGTTAAAGTATTCCGTTCTGTTGTGTAATGCGTAATGTTTGAAAAGTTACATAAAAAACTGACTTTCGGAATCATCTTTTGTTCAATTTCTTTCCAAATTTTTGGTTGGATTTGAAAGTTGCTTTTTGATGGTCAATTCTGCTGGTTATTCCTCATAGGGGGTGGGATTTCTTTTTAAAAATTTCAGCAAGCAATTTTTAGCCATTTAGAGACGAGCAATAACTTTCCACCCATGAACTCCGCTGATGTACGCGACCAATTGCTGAAAATATCAAATATATGACTTCTTAGTAGTCATGCGAAGAGCACAATGCTAGTTTGCCCTCTCAATTTTTGCCTGCATGCTGCAAAACATTTATGCGAAAGCTTAACTTGTTTCTGGGTTAGGTGGGCCATGAATCTGCTTTGAGTTGCAACTCATTTCAATTTTTTTCTTGATCATAAATATAATCAGAATGCTGCGCATCAGTAGTAAATTGTAAACATGTTTCGCCTTTGTTAAATTCAAGTCACTGATTAGCTTAGTTAACGTCGAGTTTTCATTGATAGCGTAAAAACTTGTCCCGTCGAAAAATTATGACGATAGAAAAAACCATTCAAGATAACTTTTTCTTTCATATCTTCAATGTATTAAAATATAATTTTCATTTTCAAGGCTCCGTCAATCTATTTTCTTAGCAGTCTGAAACTTGGTATATAATACTAAGAACATATATTTGAAAAATTTTTGGTATTGTAGGAGAATTTTCGGTTGTGAACGCAAATTCTTCAAGAAAAAATAGCTGATCCCTCAAATTAGATTTGCTTCATTGACAGTTTCAACATCCATTGCAATCAATTAAAAATGGTAATTTTAGCCTACACGAAAGGGTGAAAATGGACGATGAAGGTGACTCCTCAAAAGTAATTAGTCTCTAAGCTGCTGTCAGTTCAAAAGCATTTATTTCTCATTATAAATAGTAAAAACTACGAAGTAAATAGGAAAGTGAAATTCTGGGTAAAAGCCAACCAAAACTTCTTGAAAGTCGACAAAAATCCAGTTTTTAATTAGGTGTCAAAACTACTTTAAGACAAAAAATCTCATTTGTGCTGCGCAATCTGTAATTATTACTTTAATTAATTACCTACCTTTAACAAATTACCGTTTAACAAAAAATAAAAAAATAATCGGATTTAAAGAGAATCGATTCCAACAAAAATATTTCATTTGTCTGAAAATTTTATTTCACGTTCTTATACGTTTTTGAAACCCTTTGTTCCTAAAATGCATTCTACAGTTGATGCAAAAATAGTTCAGCAAAAATTGTTGTCAATAAATTTGAAAATAGGGCGTTAGTAAAAGAAAACATTTCTTGGTGGCAAATTGAAAAATAGGCAATAATTAACCCCGTAATTAATTATGCTCTCATGGTTTCACCAAAATTTCCAACAATTTTAAGATTTAAAACTAGCATAACTTTTCATAACTTCTTAGCAAATAATATGACGAGTAAACTTGTTTCTTCGATTGATTGAATAAGTATTTTAAAATACAACTAAAGGTAGCTTTAATTTCTGAGCAAAATTGCACTGTGCAGGATTCCTGGTAACGTAATATCAACAATTTTATGATCTTTTTGGTTATTTAGGCAACAATTGCAAAAGTTAAAATCAAAAGGAATTAATTTCGAAGGTTTTAGAAGTTTTGTTGCTTGATATACTTTGCGAACTTTCACAAAATGAAAATTCAAGACCATTTTCTTTTACCATCCTGTACCATCCAAGATATATAATTATATATATATGTATATATATATATATATATATATATATAATATAAATATATGTATATGTATATATATATATATATATATATATATATAATTTCGAACACAATGCGAAGTAAATTCCATTTTTATAATTCACAAAAATGTTCAAAATTCTTAATTAACATGATACAACCAATTTTTTTCATTTTTTCTGTTTGTAGAAAAAGGCTGCATTCAGTTTTCTTTGGTGCGTTTTTCTTGAATATCTCAAAAAACCATTTAGTTGTAATAATTATATATAAATGTTTCCAGAAAAAAGAATCAACTAGGTCCCCAATTTTATGTTTTGTGCATCTAACTTTGAGGTATTGAAATTTAGTTTTCTGTGGTTTCAAAAAAATTGTGTTTGTCAAATAAATTTGCTTATCTGATATAGGGAGTTTTTTTGAAATTTTATCTGTGTTTTCATTCTTTTTTTGAGTAATGACCACAATCACGATGAAAGTTAATTGTCTAAGCTAAGTTTTTGGTAAACTTGTTACTCCGATTGCTTGAATAAGTATTCTAAAATACAACCTAAGGTAGCCTTAACTTCTGAGCAAAATTGCATTGTGCAGGATTCCTGGTAACGTAATATCAACAAATTAATGGTGTTTTTGGTTATTTAGGCAACAATTGCAAAAGTTAATATCGAAAGAAATTAATTTCGAAGGTTTTAGAAGTTTTGTTGCTTGATATACTTTGCGAACTTTCAAAAAATGCAAATTCAAGGCAATTTTCTTGTACCATCTAAGTTAATCTATATATATATATATATATATATATATGTATATATATATATATATATATATATGTATATATATATATATATATATATATATATATATATATATATATATAAACATCCTTTCGAACACAACGCGAAGTAAATGACATTTTTATATTTAACAAAAATGTTCAAAATTCTTAATTAACATGATACAAGCAATTTTATTCATTTTTTCTGTTTGTGGGAAAATGGCTGCATTCAGTTTTCTTTGGCGCGTTTTTCTTGAATATCTCAAAAAACGATTTTAGTTGTAATAATTATATATAAATGTTTCCAGAAAAAAGAATCAACTAGATCCCCAATTTTTTGTTTTTTTGCATATAAATTTGTTCTATTGAAAATTAGTTTTTTGTGGTTTCAAAAAAATGTGTTTGTCAAATAAATTTAATTATCTGATATAGGGAGTTGTTTTGAAATTTTGTCTGTGTTTTCATTCATATTTTGAGTGATGACCCCAATCACGATGAAAGTTAATTGTCTAAGCTAAGTTTTTGGGAAAGGTATGGAAATTAACCTCAAATTTGTATCTATTTTTAAATAAACCCCCAAGAAAACCCAGGTCGAGACCGAAAGCTTACTTTGTAAGAACTTGCAAGTTTCTTGCAAAAGATTGTTAATTTGTAAGATTTTGCAAGTTTCTTGCAAAAGATGGTTAACCTGTAAGAACTTGCAAGTCGAATGGTTAACTCGTAAAATCTTGTAAGTCCAATGGTTAACTTGAAAGAACTTGCAAGGCGAGTGGCTAACTTGTAAGTTTGTTCCGGTCGAGCACAACTCTTATTGGTTAATTCAATTTAACATTCAGTCATTTGCTGTTGAAATCACGTGGGAGTTAGTTGCTCTGTTTGGATAACATAATAAAATTCGACAAATGATTACTAATAATACAAGTAGACAAATGGTTACTTTTTTAATTTTATCAAATCAAAAGAGATCCTATTGCAATTCCATTAAAAAACAGCAGATCTCAATTAGATTTTAGCGATTGCTTTTTTAAATTGTTCCCAAAATATTCACTTTGGTTGAATTTTCAAATCCATATGTAAGCTTATTCTCAAAATTGTTTAGTGGCCTTTCATTTTCATATCCTTCTTTATAATGTTATTTCACACTTTTCCAGATTCCATGTTTTCCAAACATCCGTTTACATTCATGTCTTGCAACGTTTTTTTTACGGTTTAGTTTGTGTGCGCGTGTGTGCGCGTGTGTGTGTGTATGTGTGTATGTGTGTGTGTGTATGTGTGTGTGTGTGTATGTGTGTGTGTGTGTGTGTGTGTGTGTGTGTGTGTGTGTTTGTGAATGCTTAACTTGTTAGTAACTTGTAAGTCGAATGGTTAACTTGTAAGAGCCGTGTAATTCGAATGGCTATCTTGTCAGAACTTGCAAGTTTTTGGAAGAAAAACTTGTAAGGAGATGCATCGCCTTGTAAAAAATTGCAGGAAACTTACAATTTCTTACAAGTTAACCATTCGGCCTCGACCTGGGAAATTTCCGCCCAACTGAAGTGATGCCTCAATTGGCTGTTAAAGAACTGCTTATTTGACCATGCCTCGCGGGCCGTGGCCATTTTTTAGCGGCCCGCTGGATTTGATATGACATTATCACAACCAATTAGACTATTACGACTGAACAAACTGATACGACCGAAATCAAGCTATCACAGCCAAATTTCAAAGTTTACATTGGGGCTTATTTTTGGTCAGGTTTTATTCCGGTTGCGGGTTTGTTTCCTATTAGAAATAAATCAGGAGTTATTTACTTCCATACCTCATTTTTGTCTGTATAACCTATTTGGCAGGCAGTTGAAAATTCTTTTTATTTGAAACAACCAAATCAAATAATTATTTCGAAATATTCTTGCTCTTGAATTATTTACAAATTACATTTTTACGTCGTCACTTTGATCTCATATTCCACGACATAAACCCCCCCCCCCATCCCTCGGTTCCTCCCAACACATGTGTTACGATACTTTTTGTGGAAGTAAACTGATGAAACGGACCGCGTGGACTCAGATTTTTTAGAGGGGCTCAGTCTTGACTTGTTTAAAATTCTCAAACTTTAAAATGGGGCTCAAACTTGATCTGTTTATATTTTAACTATAAAATGTAAACAGATCTTTTAAAAAAACTCCCTTACCTGTTATATGCCAAATGACGTCGAAGGGCACAGAAAAGAGGGTGTATACCAGATTGATAGCACATAAATGACCCACTAGATAATTAACCCTAGTCGGCTGGGCACCCCCGCCCAGAAAGGAGTATATAACCAAGCTGTTCAGAGGAATCGCAAAAATGAAGATTAAAAATTGGCCCAAAATTCTCACTTTGTATTCCTCGTGAAATAATGTGTCATCTTTCATACTTTCAGTTTCCGTGTTCGAAACTGGGTTTGAATTGTGAACATTTAGCGGTAAAAAGTGTGAAAAATTTGACAGTTCACACTCGAAAGGTTTCAAATTTTTCGCCATATTCGGTAATAAAATAAATTTTATGTTGCCTTTTGTACTTTTGCAATCAAAAATCGCTCAAAAGTATAAACAAAACGTTTAATAAGTGTCAGTTTTTTGCCGTATTGGGTAATAAACAGATAAAACAGAAAATAACTGATTGTGTTTTATGCTCCCGTATTATAATTCTGCAATAAATAATTGCTCATAAATGAAAAAACTGTTATTGTGATCAAAATTTGGATGTCGCCTGTCGCTAATAAAAAAGCGATCAAATAAAATGAATTGAACAGTAAATACGAAACATTTTAATGGGAATTACATTTGACAATAAAATTTGATCAGCATTGAGAAGTTTCCATTATGGCAACCCTAATAAGTTCTCGTTTCAATGGAAAAGGAAATTAAATAAAATTGAGGAAAAGTGATTTTATTTATATAAACAACAATTGATTGTAAACATCTTTTTTTCTAAAATTAAAAGCTTTGCAATAGAGGACGTATAGTAAAATGCACTAAGCAGGTTAGTAATTTTAATAACCAAAAAAGTGCGATAACAAATAAGGGTTAAAAATTTCACGTAGCGTTCGAGCGGGGAAAATTTTCCCCGATAAGAACTAATTAGAAATGCTTTTGCAGGGACCATCAATTTTGTCCAGTCCCGAATAAGAAGGCACCCAATTTTATATTTTAGCAGACTGGTGGAATAAACCGTGTAATCATTGTGCGCCCAGTTGTGAAAAATGGGAATAAAGGAGCCTGAAAAAATCACGAAGCGGCCTTAAAGTAGGGAAAATTCTCATTAGTGGGCAAACCATCGCCCCCTTGGTTATATAAAATTACGAGACATCAATTTTGCCAGGGAAACAAGATAGTTTAGATATTTTTATTAACTTTGGGCTAAAATTATATTTTACTTATTGTCGCGAAGTTAAACCAGAATAACAAATGCTCCCTTGGTTAATAAGTGAAATTCTGGGTAAAATTATTTCGTCTCTACCCCCACGCACAGGAACTGTGGTTGTATAGACCCTAAAATGCTGGTAAAAGTATATGGTCATAATATTGAATAATTCTCAGGATTAAAAATGCATTTGAGGCTGTTCCTTGTTGCGGATTAACTCAGGAAAAGAATCAATTAAAAAAAGCCAAAGTAAAAGACGGCAGGAAGTTCTTCAAAATAACATATTGTGCCGTTTCATCAAATTTTCCTTCCTTTTTGTCTGCTTCACTTTTAACAGCTCATTATCTCACTGAGTTAAGATTACAAAAAAAGAACCACTATTAAAATTTTATCACTATGCCTTCAAAGTGGGCCTTTCAAAATACTAAATAGGAAATTAGGTCCAATTTGAAGTCAGACGAAATTGCTGCAACAAAATCTAATTTTTTGTTCAGCTGTAGAGCGAAAATTGGTTTGAATAGAATAGTTTTGTGCAATCTTGCAAAAAAAAAACTTTTCACACTGTGAACAATTGAAAAGATTTTTCAAGGATGTTTTCAAATGAAAATAGTGCCATTGAAAAATAAAACAAAAACGATAGAACGACTTGAAACAAAAGAGGAACAAATTTAAGGATACCACAAAATAATGAGATCTTCGTCCATTTTTTAAAAAACATTTGAGAAGAAATTTCAACTAGTTACAGTTCTAGGCAATTATCGATGGAATTTAAATAAAATATTAAAAATCATCTGAAGGTTATAACTGTTGAAATAATGAAATAGATATAAACAGTAAAAATAAAAATGAGAAGGAAGTTTAGCAAAGGTAACTACTGGTGCAACAATTAATTAGATCTAATTTTTAAAAAAAGAATAACAATAAGGCTCCGTAATGTGCGTTTGCATATAATGTTTGCATATAATGTTTGTATATGTCGGGAGTGCATATAACCCACTCCCGACATAGACATAACTTTCTACCGAACAAGAGATGAAAAATTTTCAATATATCATTAATAGCTCAACAAAGAGGCTCGGTAATGTGCGTATGCACATAATGTTACGACCCCGCTGATCCACATTCTTGACTTAATTGGCTACCAAACGATGAAGAGATAGAAAACTTCCACAAACGTATATATCGTTCAATAAACAACCAATGGAATACAATAATGCCAAGCTAGAGGGCCGATAAAAGTTGTTGATAATCGGACTACTAGAAAGAATAATAATAAAAATTAAAAAAAAAAAACATTTTTTTACGACCAAAACTCGATGTCTATAGAAAAAATATCACAAAACTCGCATTAGAAAAAACTTTAACAAAACAAAACAACCTATAATTCTTTAGAAACGATATGGGTCCTGTACTCAATGAGACTGGTTAACAGAGCGATAAAAAAGAGCAAAGACGAGCGATGTTAAAAAAAAGTTGCCGTTTGTGAAAACAATTACTTTCACTGTTATTGATGTCATTAGATATCAACTGAAATCACTAAGATGTCCACTTGTATCTCCACAGGAAGCAACAGGGTCATGTCATTATCCAATATTCAATTGTGCGAAATTTCAAAGCTAATGAAACCTACGATAATTGTTATAAATTAAAAAGAAAACAAAAATACTTTAAAATGTACAAATATATAAAAATTTCAAACATTCTATGAATTCTCGTAGTAACAGTATAACAAAGCAACAAAACAAATGTTTGAAGCTAAAATCGCTAATAAGATCAAATAATAGCTCACTGGAAAAGGGTCGGACCTGCGTTTACAGACACTGAACTACTAATCGACCGAAAAACTTTATAAAGATATGACGAAGCTCAAAAAGCTAAAGTATAATTTTGAAAACAAACATTTTCAAAATTCAGAACAAATTAAAGGTTTCAAAACAGCGATAGGTTAGGTTGCAACACTTCAGGAAGCCATTTGGGGCTGTTAATAATGAGAACAAAACACGACACAACAAAATAACATCAAATGAATAAAGATAAAGAAGCCAAAATTTCAAACAGATTTACGACATTACACTGTTCAAAGCACTATAATTATAGGATGTTACCTGCAAAAATTGTAAATAAATACTTTATCCTCATCTTAAAATCAACTAATTTTCCTTATAAAAGACTAAAATGACATGAAAGCAAAAAGAAACACAAAAATTGAAAAAAAAATCTCGAAAGAATTTTTGAAATTAAATGGTGGTATGATTTTGAAAGCAACCATTTTCAAAATTCAGAACAAATTAAGGGTTACAAAGTAGCGATAGATTAAGTTGCAACACCTCAGGAAGCCATTTGGGACTGTTAATAATGAGACCAAAACACGACACAACAAAATAACATCAAATAAATAAAGATAAAGAAGCCAAAATTTCAAACAGATTCACGACATTACACTGTTCAAGGCACTATAATTATAGGATGTTACCTGCAAAAATTGTAAATAATTACTTTATCCTCATCTTAAAATCAACTAATCTTCCTTATAAAAGACTAAGTAGACATGAAAGAAAAAAGAAACAGAAAAATTGAAAAAAAAAAGATCTCGAAAGATTTTTTGAAATTAAATGGTGGAAGCAATCATTCACAACGGATAGCAAAGCGCAAAAAATTTTTGAATCCTCAAAAATCAATGAGTCTTCTAGTTAGTAATATTGAGTTAAATAGTGACAAAAAAGGAAGCAAAAATGAGATAGTTGAAAAAAATCTCTTAAATAAATTTGAAAGTCATTAAAACAAACAGCTTTTAACTGATTCTGTTTTCTAGGTTGAAATATACGTCCTGTAGAAGCAATTGAGACCTATCGTTATCAAGTCGACTGCTTCGTAAGACAACGAAAGCAAGACAAACGTAGACAAAAACAAAAAATCCACACAATTTTGCGAGAAATTTGTCGCAGCCCAAAAAGCTCAGCCCAATTTGTCTCAGCCCAAAATTTGTCTCAAAGTTAAATTTGTCTCAACTCAGAAAGCATTCAACTATTCAACAAAAACAAAAAACATATCCAGATAAGCCTTTTTCCAACGCTGTGCATGTTCCGTACCATGCTTTCCTTCAATGGTACTTGTCAATAAAGTTTTAATTTGACAAGGAAACAAAATGAACACAAAAAATATGCAATTAAGCTCACAAATGAGCAAAAAAATTGAAAATGCCTAGTACGGTAACATAGATACCATTAGCTGAATATTAAACCGTTACCAAAAAGATAAGTCATTGGGCTACAAAACTTATAACAATTGAGATCAAAACTCAAGAAGTCCATATAATTTAACAAAAATTATTGGTCAGAGTAAAAAAAAATGAGCCTAACTCTAAAATCCTTTGAGTATATAGTTCTTCCTCAAGAAACTGGGTCGGAACAAAATTAATAAATGTATTCATTCATAAAACTTAGCCGAATAAGTTGGTTCAAACAACATAGCAACTCTCTTTTAATGCAAAACCGAAGAGAAAAGCGTAAACAATTTTATGATATTATTAGTACAAATAAACACAATTTCTTTTTCAAACAAACAAAGGAAACGAGAACAAAAGAAACGAGCCTCATGTTGGCAAAACTTCAGATCTCCGTAATTCCTTGGGGAAACAAAACTAAAAACTAAAATCTTTCCAGAGAATCTAAAATAATGAAAAAAATTAAACAAAATGGAATCATTGCTAAAATTCTTGATATTTTTAACAGCGACAATATTGATCCGTTTCCAACGTTTCTAATAATACAAGCCCAAGCCTTGAAAAGATTTATAATGGCCAAAAATAGAAACACTCGATGCAATAACTAAAGTAATAAAACACTATAAAAAAACACTAACAGCGTAAATTTTTGAAACATGAAAAGTTTGGCGAAAAAAGTTTCTTCGTAGCCGTTCGTTGGTCTCTCAGATCTGTTCACTGATTCAAATGTAAGACCTAATAAATTTTTGAACTGCCTTGCAAGATCCATAATTTCAAAAAATGAAAAACAAATTTCAAATTAGTTTGAAAAAAATAGAAAAATTGAATAAGATGTTGCTAAATTCGTCGTGTCAATATCTTCCCAACCTTCTCCTTAAACTATCGATTAACCCAGATTCGGTCTTAGAAATTATTGTTGTCCCTTAAATTTCAAAGGTGGTTCGGAACTAAAATAATAAATTTATTCATTCATAAATCATAGCCAAAAAAGTTGGTTCAAACATCGCAACAACTCTCTTTAAATGCAAAACCAAAGAGAAAAGAGTAAACAATTCTATGATATTATTAGTGCAAAGGAACAAAATTGCTTAAAAAATTATTAAAAGAAACGAGCAACAAAGATAATGAGAGAATAAAAGAAACGAGCCTCTAGTCTGCAAACTTCAGATCTCCGTAACTCCTTAGGGAAACAAAACTGAAAACTAAATTTTTGCTATTTTGAAATTCTGCTCTTAAGAAGTTTTTTTAAAAAAATACCACTCACAATCTGTGCGATGAATAATGCGATCGGTAAACACTAACTAAAGAAATCGAGATTTGAAGACTAATTCCAACCCAAAATTAAAAGAATTGAATGCCAAAACTAATAAATCACTGCACCTGACCAATTGATCATTGCATCTCAAACGTTGAGAGAATCTAAAACAATCAAGAAAAACTAACAAAAAAGTAATCATTGCTAAAATTCTTGAACAGTCTCAGCCCAAAAAGCAAAACTGTTCAACAAAAACAATAGACACATCCAGATACGCATTTTAACGACGCTTTGCATGTTCTCTTCCATGCTTTTCTTTCAGTGGGACTTGTCAATAAAGCTATAATTTGACAACGAAACAAAATGAACTCATAAAATATGAAATTAATCTCAGAAATGAACGAAAGAAAATAAAATTGCGTAGTATGGAAACATATATACCATTAGCTGGATATAAAACCGTTACCGACAATAATTTATAACTCAAAAGAAATCGGTTTCCGTCTGTTTCTACTGAGGCTGCGCCCAAGTTTGGGAGAAATAAGTTAAAATAGTGGCCAATTTCATAAATTGATCGGTATTTTCATGAAACAAATTTATACAAAGACATAACAGACATTAGATAACAACTGAAACAATGATCTAGGTTCCTTTATATCTCCTAGAAAGCTAACTGGATCATTGATTTGGGACACTAAGTCATTGGGCTACAAAATTTATAACAAATGAGAGCAAAACTCAAGAAATCCATTAATTTTTTACAAAAATTGTTGGTCAGAGCCATAGAAACCATGAACTTAACTCTGAAGTCATAGTGTAATCTCGTTGGCCCGCTTTTTTGTAAAAACTAACTGTCATTATTTGAGCACTGATATGAAATTCTTGTCAAAAAATTACATAAAACTCATTTACATAGCGGAAATGTTTTGAAAAAATGGTCGAGCCCTATTAAAGTTTAAAAAGTTCTTTATCGTAAGGATCCATGGTGAGATCAAGATCAACCAAGATATTGCTGCGCATCCAAAAAACACTCAATTGTTACAAATGGTTGCGAAATAGATCAACTTTCAAGCCAAATTTTTGCAGTTTGTCAAAAATAATGATTGAATTTTGCATAATTATCGTGGTTAAATTTGCAAAAACTGGCAAAATTATATTTCCAGAAAATTTCTAAAGCCAGCAGGCGTACAACTATTTTTTTTTGGAGCTGAAGAAGAATCTGGTTGCAGTGTTAAGGTGTCTACTTCAAGAACGTTTAAAACAAGTGGGCTACAAGCGCAAATTTGATCCATTTTTGACGAAAAAATTCCGAATTTTTCGAATTTTGAAAAATTTAGCGTGAAACAGCTAAATTACGTCCAATAATCACCAAGCTTTGAACCTCGATAACTGCCCATGAAAAAGGAAAATTGAAAAAATCTTTTTAATACGATATTCTACGCTGGACGCGCTTTTTAATGATACCACTCACAACTCTGTACGATGAATATATCGATCGGCCAAAATTGTCAGAACAAAAAAAACCCATTTAAGTATATAGTTCCTCCCCCACCAAAGTGGTTCGGAACAAAAATAAAAAATAAATTAATTCATATGATTTAGCCAAAAAATTTTTGTTCAAACAACGCAGCAACTCTCTTTAAATGCAAAACAAAAGAGAAAAGAGTAAACAATTCTATGATATTATTAGTACAAATAAACAAATTTAAACAAAATAAACAAAAGAAACGAGCCTCATGTTTGCAAAACTTCAGATTTCCGAAACTCCTTGGGGAATCTAAACTCAAAACCAAAGTCGTTCTATTTTGAAACTCTGCTCTTGAGAAGTTTTCTAAAGACACCCTTCACAATCTGTGCGATGAATAAATCGATTGGCAAACATTGACTAAACAATTAGAGATTTGAAAACAATTTCCAACCTAAAATTAAAAGAAATGAATGCAAAAACTAAAAAATCACGGTACTTGACAAGCGGACCAATTGATCATTGCATCTCAAACGTTTAGAGAATCTAAAATAAAGAAGAAAATTAAACAAAAAAGTAACCATCGCTAAAATTCTTGACATTTTTAACAACAAGGACAATATTGATTTGTTTCCTACATTTCTAATAATACAAGCCCGAGCCTTGAAAAGGTTTATAATGGCCAAAGATAGGAACAATCGATACAATAACTAAAATAATAAAACTCTATAATAAAACACCAACAGCGTAAATTTTTGCAACAGGATACGTTTTGCGATAAAAATATCTTCGTAGCCGTTCGTTGGTCTCTCAGATTTGTTCACTGATTCAAATATAAGACCTAATAATTTTTTTGAACTGCCTTGCAAGATCCATAATTTCAAAAAATGAAAAATAAATTTCAAAGTAGTTTGAAAAAAATAGAAAAATTGAATAAGATGTTGCTAAATTCGTCGTGTCAATATCTTCCCAACCTTCTCCTGAAACTATGGATTAACCCAAATTCGGTCTTAGAAAGTTTTGTTGTCCCTTAAATTTCAAAAGTGGGTCGGAACGAAAATAATGAATGTATTCATTCATGAAACATAGCCAAAAATTTGGTTCAAACAACGCAGCAACTCTCTTTAAATGCAAAACCAAAGAGAAAAGAGTAAACAATTCTATGATATTATTAGTACAAATAAACAAATTTAAACAAAATAAACACAAGAAACGAGCCTCATGTTTGCAAAACTTCACATTTCCGAAACTCCTTGGGGAATCTAAACTCAAAATCAAAGTCTTTCTATTTTGAAATTCTGCTCTTGAGAAGTTTTCTAAAGACACCCTTCACAATCTGAGCGATAAAAAAATCGATCGGCAAAATTTGACTGAACAATTAGAGATATGAAGACAATTTCCAACCTAAATTTAAAAGAAATGAATGCATAAACTAAAAAAATCACTGTACTTGACAAGCGGACCAATTGATCATTGCATCTCAAACGTTTAGAGAATCTAAAATAAAGAAGAAAATTAAACAAAAAAGTAACCATCGCTAAAATTCTTAAATTTTTAACAACAAGGACAATATTGATTTGTTTCCTACATTTATAATAATACAAGCCCAAGCCTTCAAAATGTTTATAATGGCCAAAAATAGAAACACTCGATACAATAACTAAAATAATAAAACACTGTAATAAAACTATAACAGCGTAAATTTTTAAAACAGAAACGTTTTGCAAAAAATATATTCGTAGCCGTTCGTTGGTCTGTCAGATCTGTTCACTGATTCAAGTGAAAGACCTAATGTTTTTTTGAACTGCCTTGCAAGATCCATAAATTCAAAAAAATGAAAAACAAATTTCAAAGTAGTTTGAAAAAAAATAGAAAATTTGAATAAGATTTTGCTATATTGGTCGTGTCAATATCTTTAAAACCTTCTCCTGAAACCATCAATTAACACAAATTTGGTCTTAAAAAGTTCTGTTGTACCTTAAATTTTAAAAGTGGGTCCGAACAAAAATAATAAATGTTTTCATTCATAAAACATAGCCAAAAGAGTTGGTTCAAACAGCGCAGCAACTCTCTTTAAATTCAAAACCAAAGAGAAAAGATTAAACAATTTTATGATATTATTAGTACAAATAAACAAAATTTCTGAAAAAACTACTAAAAGAAACGAGCAACAAAAAAAATGAGAAAGAAAGAAACGATCCTTTAGTTTGCAAAACTTCTGATCTCCGTAACTCCTTGGGGAATCTAAACTCAAAACCAAAGTCTGTCTATATTGAAATTCTGCTCTTGAGAAGTTTTCCAAAGATACCCTTCACAATCTGTTCGATGAATAAATCGATTGGCAAACATTGACTAAACAATTAGAGATTTGAAAACAATTTCCAACCTAAAATTAAAAGAAATGAATGCAAAAACTAAAAAAATCACTGTACTTGACAAGCGTACCAATTGATCATTGCATCTCAAACGTTTAGAGAATCTAAAATAAAGAAGAAAATTTAACAAAAAAGTAACCATCGCTAAAATTCTTGAAATTTTTAACAACAAGGACAATATTGATTTGTTTCCTACATTTCTAATAATACAAGCCCAAGCCTTGAAAATGTTTGTAATGGCCAAAAATAGAATCACTCGATACAATAACTAAAATAATAAAACACTATAATAAAACACCAACAGCGTAAATTTTTGCAACAGGATACGTTTTGCGAAAAAAAATCTTCGTAGCCGTTCGTTGGTCTGTCAGATCTGTTCACTGATTCAAATGAAATATCTAATAATTTTTTGAACTGCCTTGCAAGATCCATAATTTCAAAAAATGAAAAACAAATTTCAAAGTAGTTTGAAAAAGAAAAATAGAAAATTTGAATAAGATGTTGCTAGATTGGTCGTGTCAATATCTTCAAAACCTTCTCCTGAAAACATCAATTAACCCAAATTTGGTCTTAAAAAGTTTTGTTGTCCCTTAAATTTTAAAATTGGGTCGGAACAAAAATAATGAATGTATTCATTCATAAAACATAGCCAAAAAAATGGTTCAAACAACGCAGCAACTCTCTTCAAATTCAAAACCAAAGAGAAAAGAGTAAACAATTTTATGATATTAATAGTACAAATAAAGAAAATTTCTGAAAAAACTACTAAAAGAAACGAGCAATAAAAACATGAGAAAGAAAGAAACGAGCCTCTAGTTTACAAAACTTCTGATCTCCGTAACTCATTGGGGAATCTAAACTCAAAACCAAAGTCTTTCTATTTTGAAATTCTGCTCTTGAGAAGTTTTCCAAAGATAACCTTCACAATCTGTGCGATGAATAAATCGATTGGCAAACATTGACTAAACAATTAGAGATTTGAAAACAATTTCCAACCTAAAATTAAAAGAAATGAATGCAAAAACTAAAAAATCACGGTACTTGACAAGCGGACCAATTGATCATTGCATCTCAAACGTTTAGAGAATCTAAAATAAAGAAGAAAATTAAACAAAAAAGTAACCATCGCTAAAATTCTTGACATTTTTAACAACAAGGACAATATTGATTTGTTTCCTACATTTCTAATAATACAAGCCCAAGCCTTGAAAAATTTATAATGGCCAAAAATAGAAACACTCGATACAATAACTAAAATAATAAAACACTATAATAAAACACCAACAGCGTAAATTTTTGCAACAGGATACGTTTTGCGAAAAAAATATCTTCGTAGCCGTTCGTTGGTCTGTCAGATCTGTTCACTGATTCAAATGAAAGACCTAATAATTTTTTGAACTGCCTTTCAAGATCCATAATTTCAAAAAATGAAAAACAAATTTCAAAGTAGTTTGAAAAAAAATTAGAAAATTTGAATAAAATGTTGCTAAATTGGTGGTGTCAATATCTTCAAAACCTTCTCCTGTAACCATCAATTAACCAAATTTGGTCTTAAAGAGTTTTGTTGTCCCTTAATTTTTAAAAGTGGGTCGGAATAAAAATAATAAATTTATTCATTCATAAAACATAGCCAAAAAAAATGGTTCAAACAACGCAGCAACTCTCTTTAAATTCAAAACCAAAGAGAAAAGAGTAAACAATTTTATGATATTATTAGTACAAACAAACAAAATTTCTGAAAAAACTACTAAAAGAAACGAGCAACAAAAAAATGAGAAAGAAAGAAACGAGCCTCTAGTTTGCAAAACTTCTGATCTCCGTAACTCCTTGGGGAATCTAAATTCAAAACCAAAGTCTTTCTTTTTTGAAATTCTGCTCTTGAGAAGTTTTCCAAAGATACTCCTCACAATCTGTGCGATGAATAAGTCGATGGGCAAAAATTGACTGAACAATTAGAAATATGAGGACAATTTCCAACCTAAAATTAGAAAAAATGAATGCAAAAACTAAAAAAATCACTGTACCTGACAAGCGGTCTAATTGATCATTTTATCTCAAACGTTTAGAGAATCTAAAATAATGAAAAAAATTAAACAAAAAAGTAATCATTGCTAAAATTCTTGAAATTTTTAACAACAAGAACAATATTGATCCACTTTCAACGTTTCTAAATATACAAGCCAAAGCTTTGAAAAGGTTTATAATGGCCAAAAATAGAAACACTCGATACAATAACTAAAATAAGAAAAAACTATAATAAAACACTAGTAGCGTAAATTTTTGAAACAGGAAACGTTTTGCGAAAAAAATATCTTCGTAGTCGTTCGTTGGTCGATCAGTTCTGTTCACTGATTCAAATGTAAGACCTAATAATTTTTTGAACTGCTTTGCAAGATCCACAATTTCAAAAAATGAAAAACAAATTTCAAAGTAGTTTGAAAAAATAGAAAAATTGAATAAGATGTTGCTAAATTGGTCCGTGTCAATATCTTCAGAACCATCTCCTGAAACTATCGATTAACCCAAATTTGGTATTAAAAAGTTTTGTTGACCCTTAAATTTTAAAAGTGGGTCGGAACAAAACTAATAAATGTCTTCGTTCATAAAACATAGCCAAAAAAGTTGGTTCAAACAGCGCAGCAACTCTCTTTAAATGCAAAACCAAAGAGAAAAAGTAAACAATTCTATGATATTATTAGTACAAATAAACACAATTTCTGAAAAAAGCAACTAAAAAACACGAGCAACAAACAAAATGAGAATAAAAGAAACGAGCCTCTAGTTTGCAAAACTTCTGATCTTCGTAACTCCTTTGGGAATCTAAACTCAAAACCAAGGTCTTTCTTTTTTGAAATTCTGCTCTTGAGAAGTTTTCCAAAGATACCCTTCACAATCTGTGCGATGAATTAATCGACGGGCAAACATTGACTAAACAATTAGAGTTATGAAGACAATTTCCAACCAAAAATTAAAAGAAATGAATTCAGAAACTAAAAAAATCTTTGTACCTGACAAACGGACCAATTGATCATTGCATCTCAAACGTTTAGAGAATCTAAAATAATGAAGAAAATTAAACAAAAAAGTAATCATTGCTAAAATTCTTGAAATTTTTAACAACAAGGACAATATTGATCCGTTTCCAGCGTTTCTAAAAATACAAGCCCAAGCTTTTAAAAGGTTTATAATGGGAAAAAATAGAAACACTCGACACAATAACTAAAATAATAAAAGACTATAATAAAACACTAACAGGGTAAATTTTTGAAACAGAAAACATTTTCCGATAAAAATATCTTCGTAGCCGTTCGTTGGTCTCTCAGATCTGTTCACTGATTCAAATGTAAGACCTAATAATTTATTCAAATGCCTTGCAAGATCCATAAATTCCAAAATGAAAAAAAAATCAAAGTAGTTTGAAAAAAAACAGAAAATTTGAATAAAATTTTGCTAAATTGGTCGCGTCAATATCTTCAGAAGCATCTCCTGAAACTGTCGAATAACCCAGATTTGGTCTTAAAAAGTTTTGTTGTCCCTCAAATTTTAAAAGTTGCTCGGAACAAAACTAATAAATGTCTTCATTCATAAAAGTTAGCCAAAAAAGTTGGTTCAAACAACTCAGCAACTCTCTTTAAATTTAAAACCAAAGAGAAAAGAGTAAACAATTCTATGATATTATTAGTACAAATAAACAAAATTTCTGAAAAAACTACTAAAAGAAACGAGCAACAAAGAAAATGAGAACAAAAGAAACGAGCCTCGAGTTTGCAAAACTTCTGATCTCCATATCTCTTTGGGGAAACAAAACTCAAAACTAAAGTCTTTTTTTTTGAAATCAGGCTCTTGAGGAGTTTTCTAAAGATACCCTTCACAATCTGTGCGATGAATAAATCGATGGGCAAACATTGACTAAACAATTAGAGATATGAAGACAATTTCCCACCAAAAATAAAAGAAATGAATGCAAAAACTAAAAAAATCACTGTACCTGACAAGCGGTCTAATTGATCATAGCATCTCAAACGTTTAGAGAATCTAAAATAATGAAAAAAATTAAACAAAAAAAGTAACCATTGCTAAAATTCTTGAAATTTTTAACAACAAGGACAATATTGATTTGTTTCCAACTTTTCTAATAATACAAGCCCAAGCCTTGAAAAGGTTTATAATGGCCAAAAATAGAAACACTCGATACAATATCTAAAATAATAAAACAATATAATAAAACACTAACAGCGTAAATTTTTGAAACACGGAAAGTTTTGCAAAAAAATATCTTTGTAGCCATTTGTCGGTCTCTCAGATCTGTTCACTGATTCAATTTTAAGACCAAATAATTTTTCAGCTGCCTTGCAAGATCCATAAATTCAAAAAATGAAAAACAAAATTCAAAGTAGTTTGAAAAAATAGAAGATTTGAAAAAACTTTGCTAAATTGGTCTTGTCAATGTCTTCAGATTCATCTCCTGAAAATATCGATTAACCCAAATTTGGTCCTAAAAAGTTTCGTTGTCCTTTAAATTTTAAAAGTTTCGTATAAAAAAATTGAATAATTCAGGAAGTTAGGAAAAAAATGCTAAATTTATCAAATAATTGCTAAAGCTTTTGCTATTATATCGTTGATAACCATTCCTTTCTCACCATAGACTATGCAGTAGCTTGTTACCGACTTTTGGTGGAGGTTACCAGACACCCGCGGCAGGAAAAAACTCAAACAAATTAAAAAATTTCAGAAATTTCAAAAAAAATTAGTATCATTTTGCCTGTTCCTGTTTGCATTACGAAAACGTATTGCTCGCAAACATTATTTTTTCTTGCAATAGACCCTTATCAACTTTGACAGCGGTCCATTTGAGAGTGCTAAATTAATAAACTTGAAACAGACAAAACACTTGAGAAAAAGAGAAAATTCAGGAAAAAAACTCTGAAAATTTCCGAACATTTCTGAACATTGAGTTATGGCCATCCCAGCAACTGCCATAATCGAAGATTTGAAGGAGTACTAAATCCAGCTATGGGCTTCGAATGATACTTAATATATAAAAGGCGTTAAAATATTAGTTCTGTTTGGAACATCAAAGTCTTGGAAAAGGTTGTGAAAACAAATTCTAAATTTGTGTGAATTTCTTAATTACAATCCAAAGAAATGAATGAAAAACTAAGATCAGCTGTACCTTGCCTGCTGGTCAAATTAATTCTGCCAGGCAAAGACACAAACAGCCTCACAGGGCTTAAAAGGGATTTTGTTGGCAAATAAATATAAAAAAAATTGAGGAATATGACAAATATTTTCCAAAAAATTGGAAGTTAAAAAAATTTGAAAGTAGTTGTGATTTCGTAATCTTAACAAATTCAAAACGTTTTGTCGTCGCTGTATTTAATTCAGTAGCACATCTGCATGACCAAAAAAAATTACTGGATCCCAAAGATTGATTTACTAAAAAAAATAGCAAACAATGTCCAAAAATTGCAAATTTTATTAAAGGTTGATAATATTTATGAAATTTTTCCATCTATCTGCAAACTATCCAAAAACCCATTCTAAAGAATTAAAAAGTTTCTCTGGCCCAGAAAGATCAATGAAGTCTGAAAAAAAAAATAATAATTTCTAAAAAAAATTAGTGAAAAAAACGACCTTTATTGAAAACTGCTAATTATTGGGGCTTCAAGGTCTTGAAAACCACTTCAATGCCTTTAGAAATTACGCAATAATCTATAATCAAACCTTAGAGGATGTTTACTGGCCCCGGGGGTAAAAAACAACTCAAAAGTTGGCAAACATTTTCAAAATTTTACTTTGATAAATTTTGCAATTTTATTATATTCATAGCCATTCTCTTGAAACTTTCTAGCAGCCCATTTGAGAGAACTAAATAAAGTTTTACTTGTAAGAATCGATAAACTGAGAAAATGGAAAAAAAAGAATTTTTGAGAAAACAGCAAATTTAAATGAGAGTGTTGAAAAAATTATGAAGTAGCCTATTTTCAAATTCTGGAGGGATTTATTTGGCCCTCGAAGCTGGAGGATTTTAAACAAAAACAAACATAATAAGACACATTTTTAAACACAATTTTAAAATTTAGTAACAAATTGCGTAGTTAATTTTGCAATCATCTCAAAAAATGGGCAAAAAAAGCAACTAAGACCTTTATCAATTTTTGACATACGTCAACTTAAGACTAATCAAAAATGAAAAAAAAAAATCACAAAAAAGGCACAGAAGTGCACCTTTTCAAGCTCAAAAACTATTACAATAGCCTTTTCGCCTTGGGATAAAACCTTTTCAGAAGCTGTAGCTCACTAAGCACTCATGGAGCCACAAAAGCCGCATGGAGAACTGCATTGCAAAACTTTACAAAAATGTTTGCAGGGCATGTCTTAAATTAGAGTCCAAAGAACAAAATGATCTGACGTCCTGACAGTTAACATTTTTACACCAAAATCAAACTAAAACAGGCCAATTATCCATTATCTTCTATGCGCAAGAAAATAGAAACGACCCGAAAAAGATAATCCGAGGTCTAGTGTTTCGAGATTCAATATTGAAAATAGCACTTCAAGAAAAAATTTTGAAAACAAACAGTATCTCAGTCGGTAAAAATAAGTAAAATTTGAAGCAACTATATATTCACAACGCACAACTAGACCAGTGATAAACTGTATATTTCAGAGTGAGCAACAAGAAAAATGAAAACAACAAAAAAAAAAGCTTGAACAAAAAATCAACTTTCCATTTTGAAAAAGAACAATTCAAAATATCAAAAGCAACCGCTGTGAACTCAATTAACTCATTCTATCCAATTTTCCCCATATCTGCAACGGCTCTTTTCATATTGATGACTGGAAAGGTTTTATGCCGCCCAGTTCGCTTTTAGGGTATTACAAGCTGTCAGGGTACTAATTTATGCACTTAAGTTTTTCTTTTTTTGCGTCCGCTATTCTGCAGATTACCTTTGCATTGAACTTGCTTTCATTAGTCCAAGTAACCAGTCGTTAAGTGTTGAAGATAAAAAGAAAGTTTGCTGGAACTACAATGTAATTTATGTTTATAAAAGTATCTAAAAGGGACCATTCGGTTTCAGATTAGAGCAAAAAGCACCAGAGATTTCGTCTTCTGCCAATATGTACTAAGGTTATGGCTCAAAACAGAGATTCTTCGATACTCACTGGAGTCAAAGCAATAGAGACGATGTAGCATCTAAAATTTTGATTTTGAAAACACAAATCTATCAAATGTATCTCTATATTACAAAGCCTATAACTTTCAAGGATTTTAATGATTTATATTCAAATCCTTGAAAGTAATAGACGTTCTAAAATAGATTTACAGGTGAAAGTTTTGTTTTTTTGCAAACCAAAATTTCAGATATTGCGTCGTCTCTATTGCTTCGGATTCAATCGTCTGGACAAAGAAGACAAGTTTTTTTTTACGTCACACTAATATTTAGATATCAGAGTTTCTTTGATTTCCATTCTCTCAAATTACCTAAATTCTCGATACCAAATTGATGGTAAGAAAGTTTTACAATAGCAAGAGACATCATTTTACAGCTCAAATGAGATTGCGACTATCCACAATTTATTTAAATTTAACATTCGAAAATTAGGATTCCCACGTCACTCCAAAACGTAGTTTTTTTCAAGCCAAACAAACGTCAGGATTTGTGGTTCACCATGTAGAATATCGCCAAAATATTGCACAATCACGTCAAGATTTTGTGTAGAATTGCCGTAATAATCTAGATCTAGATATAGCGTACTCCGTGTTATTATATTTATAAACGAAATATGTCGACATATAGTGACTTAGCTTTGCGTTGAATGCGTCTCTAAATTTTCTTCTTTACTTACCCAAATTTATACAATATTAGCCTATAACTTTGCAAACAATAGAACCCGACTTTAAATACACTTATTGGAAAGACAACAAAATTATTCACCGAAAGCATTACCCACGCACTACATGCGTCTTTTCAATCATTTAACACTTTCTTGGAACCAAAACGACCTTTTTTTGCGAATAAGTTATCAGACAGCAATAAGAAGAAAAACACATGCAAAACACAAAAATAATTATTATTTTAAGAAAACGAACTGCGTATAACACATAGAACACAAGAGCAGTGACCTGAAACGAATAACGCTACCGTCGAAAGCAGTGACTTGATTTGAATAACTTTAAGCATTCGTAGCCATTGATGGACTTGTGGTCAATAAATTCACAAGGTGTCATTTGGTTGTCTTACTACTAAGACAATTTAGTGACAGTGAAAACTGGCAAAACTAAAAAATCGACAAAGTTTCGTTAAAACAATTAGTGTCAATAAAATTAAACTAAAAAAGTTCAATTTATCAATTTCAGTCCTATTAGGAACCAATGTGACGTGTCCCTAATGCGGTTGGATGAAAATACAATAAAAATTCAACAGATGCACGAATAAACATTCACTAAAATTTTTGGAAATGAAATAGTGTCAAACTCATGAAAGTCACCAGCTCTGGACTCACATCATAAATAATGTTCATTCATGTCTGATTAGGACTGCCATTCATGATATTAAGTGAGAGGACTTCCGTAAAATCTAAAAAAAATAGGCCTGAATCGAATGTTCTTTATGAATACAAATAGTGCCAAAGTTTTAAGAAGCTGTAGCCACCCACTGATGAATTCAAACAGTTGCAATTAGCAGCAATTAAAATATAAGTGTATATTTTTGATAGCACTCAAGAGAAGAAAAATTGAACACAGAAACCAAATACACAAATACAGAGAAAAACTTCCCCCTGAAAATTTTAATAATTGCTCAGACACCAATTTCTCACTCAATTTATAGTTTTATTGCAAACAAAATCGGACCTCTGACATACTAGATTTTCTGCTCGTTATTTTACTTCAGCGTGACCAATATCACTCCTCTAACTTGACTTCTCATTGACGTGAAGAAGCCGAAAACGTCACGAACCGATCTTTAAAAAAGACAACTCACCAATACAATCCAAATACATTAGTTTATAAAACGACCGAGCACCCATACAATCCAATTCTTGGATCGTAAAAAAACGCAGTTGAGCATATAGTTCCTCCCCCTCTAAAGCAGGTCGGAACAATAGAAATAACTACTTAATAAGATATGCCATAAAAAAATAAAAAAAATAATGTTTAAGAATATTAACATGTTTGGGTTTCTGGGCTCAAATTGAAGACACGAATGTGATGATGCATCGGGGTGTGAGCTGATGTTGAGTAATTCTATGAACTGATTTTTTTATGAGAGAAAGAGGTAACTTTTATTACAAGGTAGTTTAAAAATAACAGCAGTCAAAGTTGAAATGGTTCAAAGAAGTTACCCCTGCAAAAATATTTACCGATAAATAACTAGTTTTGGTTCAAAGAACTATTGCAGCTGGAATGATGAATTAACCGGAAAACGACCGTCACATCTCAAAGAAATTAGTTTTTGTTCTTACAATAGTCAACGGTATAAGAGAAGACCGGAATTTCAAATGTGAACAATTTTGTCTCGGAGGATAATGCGATAATAGATAGCTATTAAGTGGAAATTCGGTTCAAACCTTAAGCACTAAAGGCGCGGATGGTCTAGGGGGGAAGGGAGTTTTAAGTTGATGTGAAATATTTTTGAAGACCATATGACTTCAAAAGTGACGGGGTTAAATGCCCTTCATCAACCAAACGCTACCCCCTCAAAAAATAACTCTAACTATCTAATTCCTAATTGATTCTGCTGACTTTTTGCTATGGGCTTAAAAACATCAGAAAGTGATCTGTTCTAGAAAACGATTAAGCTGATGCAAAACTGGATGAAAAAATTTGAGCAAAATATAAGCGCAAAACTTCAAATTGAATTATGAGGAAAACATATGGTCTCTCAAAATAACCACTTCAACAATAATTCGTCTGTTCAGCCGGACAAATTTTTTTTCCAAAGTTGTTATTTTTTCGGGATAATTTTGAGCGATAAAAATTGTTTGTTTTTTGCTCTTCTTAGAACTAATTTTACAAATGCACTTTTATTGCCAAGCGAACAAAAAGACTTTTACACTTGAAAGAACGTGAATTGAGAGCAGTGAAAATTGTACACGCTCCGTTAACTGTAAATTAAAACACTGCCACATATTATTGAGAAAGCTTAAATGTCTGAAACAATTAACAATTAAACATACCCCCCCCCCCCCCCCCCCCCACAAACAATGTACCTTTTAATGTCTGCAGATTTAAGCTTTTGTCTGCAATTATTTGGTCTTCCGAAATCTATTTATATAAACGGGGCTTTCCATTTTAGCCCCCCCCCCCCCCCCCAGAAACTAAATTATATCCCCCATTACATTATAGTAATGAGGGGGGTATAAGTTATATGAGCACTAACGGGGCTGTTTTTTGCGGGGGTGTAATAGGAGCAGCCCATTTAAATCAGAAATTATCGTCACCGAGACTCTTTCCTGGGGTGAACTTAAGGCAGTAAACTTGCAAGACAATTAATTTGAAACCCCAAGCGAGGAGGCTGGGACAAAGATTTGTTCAAACCATTAATTGTTCATTTCTAGGTATTTCAGGTTGAAAAGTGGAATGGTTCAATTGAAATTGAAAAGAAATGGTTCGTTATTCTGCTATTAATGTACATCAATCAACACCGGTTTCATTCTTAGTTTAATACATTGAATTAGCATAAACATTTGAAATTGACTTTGACTTTTGCCTGGACGGTGCCAGACCGAGCTGGCCTCTCAGCTGTCCGAAATAGTTAAGAAGTAAGAGTTGGTCTCTGATCAGACTATCAATCAGAATTTGGTCTCTGATCAGACTATCATTCAAAATTTGGTCACTGATCAGACTATCAATCAGAATTTGGTCTCTGATTAAACTATCATTCAAAATTTGGTCTCTGATCAGACTATCATTCAGAATTTGGTCTCTGATCAAACTGTCATTCAGAATTTGGTCTACGATCAGAATACTTTTCAGAATTTGGTCTCTAACCAGACTTTGATTCAGAATTTGGTCTCGGACAGACTATCATTCAAAATTTGGTCTCTGATCAGACTAACATTCAGAATTTGATCTATGATCAGACTATCATTCAAAATTTGGTCTCTGATCAGAGTATCATTCAAAATTTGGTCTATGATCAAACTGTCAATCAGATTTTAGTCCTTGGTCAGACTATCATTCAAAAACTGATTTCAGATCAGAATTTCATTCAGAATTTGGTCTCTGATCAGACTTTCTGATTCAGAATTTGGTCTGGGACAGAATATCATTCAAAATTTGGTCTCTGATTAGAATATCATTCGGAATTTACTCTCTGATCAAGATGTCAATCAAAATTTGGTCTCTGATTAGATTTTCATTCAGAATTTGGTCTCTGATCAGACTATCATGCAAAATTTGGTCTCTGATCAAACTGTCAATCAGAATTTGGTCTACGATCAGAATATCTTTCAGAATTTGGTCTCTAACCAGACTTTGATTCAGAATTTGGTCTCGGACAGACTATCATTCAAAATTTGGTCTCTGATCAAACTGTCGATCAGATTTTAGTCTTTGGTCAGACTATCATTCAAAACCGGATTTCTGATCAGACTATCATTCAAAATTTGGTCTCTGATCAAACTGTCAATCAGATTTTAGTCTTTGGTCAGACTATCATTCAAAAACTGATTTCTGATCAGACTCTCATTCAGAATTTGTTATGTGATCAGACTTTCATTCAGAATTTGGTCACTGAAGAGACTTTGATTCAGAATTTGGTCTCGGACCGACTATCATTTAAAATTTGGTCTCTGATCAGACTATATTTAAGAATTTGGTATACGATCAGACTATCATTCAGAACTTGATCTCTGACCAGATTATCTTTCAGAATTTGGTCTGTAACCAGACTTTGATTCAGAATTTGGTCTCGGACAGACTATCAATCAAAATTTGGTCTCTGATCAGACTATCATTCAGAATTAGGTCTATGATCAGACTATCATTCAAAATTTGGTCTCTGATCAGACTATCATTCAGAATTTGGTCTCTGATCAAACCGTCATTCAGAATTTGGTCTACGATCAGAATACTTTTCAGAATTTGGTCTCTAACCAGACTTTGATTCAGAATTTGGTCTCGGACAGACTATCATTCAAAATTTGGTCTCTGATCAGACTAACATTCAGAATTTGATCTATAATCAGACTATCATTCAAAATTTGTTCTCTGATCAGACTATCATTCAAAATTTGGTCTATGATCAAACTGTCAATCAGATTTTAGTCCTTGGTCAGACTATCATTCAAAAACAGATTTCTGATCAGAATTTCATTCAGAATTTGGTCTCTGATCAGACTTTCTGATTCAGAATTTGGTCTGGGACAGAATATCATTCAAAATTTGGTCTCTGATTAGAATATCATTCGGAATTTACTCTCTGATCAAGATGTCAATCAAAATTTGGTCTCTGATTAGATTTTCATTCAGAATTTGGTCTCTGATCAGACTATCATTCAAAATTTGGTCTCTGATCAAACTGTCAATCAGAATTTGGTCTACGATCAGAATATCTTTCAGAATTTGGTTTCTAACCAGACTTTGATTAAGATTTTGGTCTCGGACAGACTATCATTCAAAATTTGGTCTCTGATCAAACTGTCAATCAGAATTTGGTCTACGATCAGAATATTTTTCAGAATTTGGTCTCTAACCAGACTTTGATTCAGAATTTGGTCTCGGACAGACTATCATTCAAAATTTGGTCTCTGATCAAACTGTCGATCAGATTTTAGTCTTTGGTCAGACTATCATGCAAAACCGGATTTCTGATCAGACTATCATTCAAAATTTGGTCTCTGATCAAACTGTCAATCAGATTTTAGTCTTTGGTCAGACTATCATTCAAAAACTGATTTCTGATCAGACTCTCATTCAGAATTTGTTATGTGATCAGACTTTCATTCAGAATTTGGTCACTGAACAGACTTTGATTCAGAATTTGGTCTCGGACCGACTATCTTTCAAAATTTGGTCTCTGATCAGACTATATTTCAGAATTTGGTATACGATCAGACTATCATTCAGAACTTGATCTCTGATCAGTATATCATTTAAAATTTCGTCTCTGATCAAACTGTCAATCAGATTTTAAGATTTGGTCAGACTATCATTCAAATACTGATTTCTGATCAGACTTTCATTCAGAATTTGATCTCGGACAGACTATCAATCAAAATTTGGTCTCTGATCAGACTATCATTCAGAATTTGGTCTATGATCAGACTATCATTCAAAATTTGGTCTCTGATCAGTATATCATTTAAAATTTCGTCTCTGATCAAACTGTCAATCAGATTTTAGTATTTGGTCAGACTATCATTCAAAAACTGATTTCTGATCAGACTTTCATTAAGAATTTGATCTCTGATCAGACTTTCATTCAGAATTTAGTCTCTGATCAGACTGTCTTTCAGAATTTGGTCTATGATCAGACTATCATTCAAAATTTGGTCTCTGATCAGACTATCATTCAAAATCTGGTCTCTGATCAAACTGTCAATCAGATTTTAGTATTTGGTCAGACTATCATTCAAAAACTGATTTCTGATCAGACTTTCATTCAGAATTTGGTCTCTGATCAGACTTTCATTCAGATTTAAGTCTCTGATCAATCTATCTTTCAGAATTTGGTCTCTGATAAGACTTTCAGAATTTGGTTTGGGACAGACTAACATTCAGAATTTGGTCTATGATCAGACTATCATTCAAAATTTGGTCTCTGATCAGACTATCATTCATAATTTGGTCTATGATCAAACTGTCAATCAGATATTATTCTTTGGTCAGACTATCAATTAAAAACTGATTTCTGATCAGACTTTCATTCAAAATTTGGTCTCTGATCAGACTTTCATTCAGAATTTGGTCTCTGATCAGAATTTGATTCAGAATTTGGTCTGGGACAGAATATCATTCAAAATTTGGTCTCTGATTAGACTATCATTTGGAATTTACTCTCTGATTAGGATATCAATCAAAATTTGGTCTCTGATCAGATTTTCATTCAGAATTGGGCCTCTGATTAAACAATCATTCAAAGTTTGGTCTCCGGATCAGACTATCATTCAAAATTTGGTCTCTGATCAAACTGTCAATCAGAATTTGGTCTACGATCAGAATATCTTTCAGAATTTGGTCTCTAACCAGACTTTGATTAAGAATTTGGTCTCGGACAGACTATCATTCAAAATTTGGTCTGTGATCAAACTGTCAATCAGAATTTGGTCTACGATCAGAATATCTTTCAGAATTTGGTATCTAACCAGATTTTGATTCAGAATTTGGTCTCGGACAGACTATCATTCAAAATTTGGTCTCTGATCAAACTGTCGATCAGATTTTAGTCTTTGGTCAGACTATCATGCAAAACCGGATTTCTGATCAGACTATCATTCAAATTTTGGTCTCTGATCAAACTGTCAATCAGATTTTGGTCTTTGGTCAGACTATCATTCAAAAACTGATTTCTGATCAGACTCTCATTCAGAATTTGTTATGTGATCAGACTTTCATTCAGAATTTGGTCACTGAACAGACTTTGATTCAGAATTTGGTCTCGGACCGACTATCATTCAAAATTTGGTCTCTGATCAGACTATATTTCAGAATTTGGTATACGATCAGACTATCATTCAGAACTTGATCTCTGATCAGTATATCATTTAAAATTTCGTCTCTGATCAAACTGTCAATCAGATTTTAGTATTTGGTCAGACTATCATTCAAAAACTGATTTCTGATCAGACTTTCATTCAGAATTTGATCTCGGACAGACTATCAATCAAAATTTGGTCTCTGATCAGACTATCATTCAGAATTTGGTCTATGATCAGACTATCATTCAAAATCTGGTCTCTGATCAGTATATCATTTAAAATTTCGTCTCTGATCAAACTGTCAATCAGATTTTAGTATTTGGTCAGACTATCATTCAAAAACTGATTTCTGATCAGACTTTCATTAAGAATTTGATCTCTGATCGGACTTTCATTCAGAATTTAGTCTCTGATCAGACTGTCTTTCAGAATTTGGTCTATGATCAGACTATCATTCAAAATTTGGTCTCTGATCAGACTATCATTCAAAATCTGGTCTCTGATCAAACTGTCAATCAGATTTTAGTATTTGGTCAGACTATCATTCAAAAACTGATTTCTGATCAGACTTTCATTCAGAATTTGGTCTCTGATCAGACTTTCATTCAGATTTAAGTCTCTGATCAATCTATTTTTCAGAATTTGGTCTCTGATAAGACTTTCAGAATTTGGTTTGGGACAGACTAACATTCAGAATTTGGTCTATGATCAGACTATCATTCAAAATTTGGTCTCTGATCAGACTATCATTCATAATTTGGTCTATGATCAAACTGTCAATCAGATATTATTCTTTGGTCAGACTATCAATTAAAAACTGCTTTCTGATCAGACTTTCATTCAGAATTTGGTCTCTGATCAGACTTTCATTCAGAATTTGGTCTCTGATCAGACTTTGATTCAGAATTTGGTCTGGGACAGAATATCATTCAAAATTTGGTCTCTGATTAGACTATCATTCGGAATTTACTCTCTGATTAGGATATCAATCAAAATTTGGTCTCTGATCAGATTTTCATTCAGAATTGGGCCTCTGATTAAACATTCATTCAAAGTTTGGTCTCCGGATCAGACTACAATTCAGAATTTGGTCTCTGATCAAAGTGTCATTCAAAATTTGGTCTATGATCAGACTATCATTCAAAATTTGGTCTCTGATCAGACTATCATTCAAAATTTGGTCTATGATCAATCTGTCAATCTGATTTTAGTCTTTGGTCAGACTATCATTCAAAAACTGATTTCTGATCAGACTTCCACTCAGAATTTGGTCTTTGATCAGATTTCCATTCAGAATTTGGTCTCTGAACAGACTTTGATTCAGAATTTGGTCTCGGACCGACTAGCATTCAAAATTTGGTCTCTGATCAGACTATCAGTCAAAATTTGGTCTATGATTAAACAATCATTCAAAATTTGGTCTCTGATCAGACTATCATTCAGAATTTGGTCTACGATCAGACTATCATTCAGAATTTGGTCTCTGACCAGATTATCTTTCAGAATTTGGTCTCTAACCAGACTTTGATTCAGAAATTGGTCTCGGACAGACTATCAATCAATATTTGGTCTCTGATCAGACTATCATTCGGAATTTGGTCAATGATCAGACTATCAATCAAAATTTGGTCTTTGATCGGACTATCATTCAAAATTTGGTCTCTGATCAAACTGTCAATCAGATTTTAGTACTTGGTGAGACTATCATTCAAAAACTGATTTCTGATCAGACTTTCATTCAAAATTTGTTCTCTGATCAGACTTTCATTCAGAATTTGGTCTCTGATCAGAGTATCTTTCAGAATTTGGTCTCTAATAAGACTCTCAGAATTTGGTCTGGGACAGACTATCATTCAAAATTTGGTCTCTGATAAGACTATCATTCGGAATTTACTCTAAAATCAGACTATCAATCAAAATTTGGTCTTTGATCAGATTTTCATTCAGAATTTGGTCTCTGATCAAAATGTCATTCAGAATTTGGTCTACGATCAGACTATCATTCTAAATTTGGTCTCTGATCAGACTATCATTCCAACTTTGGCCTATGATCAGACTATCAATCAAATTTTGGACTCTGATCAAACTGTCAATCAGATTTTAATCTTTGGTCAGACTCTCAATCAAAAACCAATTTCTGATCAGACTTTCATTCAGAATTTGGTCTCTGATCAGACTATCTTTCAGAATTCGGTCTCTGATCAGACTTTCATTCAGAATTTGGTCTCTGATTAGACTATCTTTCAGAATTTGGTCTCTGATCAAAATTCAGTTTTTGAATGAGAGCCTGATTAGACTATCATTCAGAATTTGGTCTCTCATCAGAGATCAGTTGTTGAATGAAAGTCTTATCAGACTATCAATCAAATTTTGGACGCTAATCAAACTGTCAATCAGATTTTAATCTTTGGTCAAACTCTCATTCAAAAACCGATTTCTGATCAGACTTTCATTCAGAATTCGGTCTCTGATCAGACTTTGATTCAGAATTTGGTCTGGGACAGACTATCATTCAAAATTTGGTCTCTGATCAGAAATCAGTTTTTGAATGAGAGTCTTACCAGACTGTCATTCAGAATTTGGTCTCTGATCAAATTGTCATTCAGAATTTGGTCTACGATCAGACTATCATTAAAAATTTGGTCTCTGATCAGAGATCAGTTTTTGAATGAGAGTCTGATCAGACTATCATTCAGAATTCGGTCTCTGATCAGACTTTCATTCAGAAGTTTTTCTCTGACCAGACTATCTTTCAGAATTTGGTCTCTAATCAGACTTTGATTCAGAATTAGGTCTCAGACAGACTATCATTCAAAATTTGGTCTCTGGTCAGACTATCTTTCAGAATTCGGTCTCTGATCAGACTTTGATTCAGAATTTGGTCTGGGACAGACTATCATTCAAAATTTGGTCTCTGATCAGAAATCAGTTTTTGAATGAGAATCTGATCAGACTATAACTCAGAATTTGGTCTCTGATCAAACTGTCATTCAGAATTTGGTCTACGATCAGACTATCAATCAAAATTTGGTCTCTGATCAGACTATCATTCAGAATTTGGTCTACGATCAGACTATCATTCAAAATTTGGTCTCTGATCAGAGATCAGTTTTTGAATGAGAGTCTGATCAGACTATCATTCAGAATTCGGTCTCTGATAAGACTTTCATTCAGAATTTTGTCTCTGACCAGACTATCTTTCAGAATTTGGTCTGTAACCAGACTTTGATTCAGAATTTGGTCTCGGACAGACTATCAATCAAAATTTGGTCTCTGATCAGACTATCATTCAGAATTCGGTCTCTGGTCAGACTTTCATTCAGAATTTAGTCTCTGATCAGACTGTCTTTCAGAATTTGGTCTATGATCAGAATATCATTCAAATTTTGGTCTCTGATCAGACTATCATTCAAAATTTGGTCTCTGATCAAACTGTCAATCAGATTTAAGTATTTGGTCAGACTATCATTCAAAAACTGATTTCTGATCAGACTTTCATTCAGAATTTGGTCTCTGATCAGACTTTCAATCAGAATTTGGTCTCTGATCAGACTTTGATTCAGAATTTGGTCTGGGACAGAATATCATTCAAAATTTGGTCTCTGATTAGACTATCACTCGGAATTTACTCTCTGATCAGGATATCAATCAAAATTTGGTCTCTGATCAGATTTTCATTCAGAATTGGGCCTCTGATTAAACAATCATTCAAAGTTTGTTCTCCGGATCAGACTATCATTCAGAATTTGGTCTCTGATCAAAGTGTCATTCAAAATTTGGTCTACGATCAGACTATCATTCAAAATTTGGTCTCTGATCAGACTATCATTCAAAATTTGGTCTATGATCAATCTGTCAATCAAATTTTAGTCTTTGGTCAGACTATCATTCAAAAACTGATTTCTGATCAGACTTCCACTCAGAATTTGGTCTTTGATCAGACTTCCATTCAGAATTTGGTCTCTGAACAGACTTTGATTCAGAATTTGGTCTCGGACCGACTAGCATTCAAAATTTGGTCTCTGATCAGACTATCAGTCAAAATTTGGTCTATGATTAAACAATCATTCAAAATTTGGTCTCTGATCAGACTATCATTCAGAATTTGGTCTACGATCAGACTATCATTCAGAATTTGGTCTCTGACCAGATTATCTTTCAGAATTTGGTCTCTAACCAGACTTTGATTCAGAATTTGGTCTCGGACAGACTATCAATCAATATTTGGTCTCTGATCAGACTATCATTCGGATTTTGGTCAATGATCAGACTATCATTCAAAATTTGGTCTCTGATCAGACTATCAGTCAAAATTTGGTCTATGATTAAACAATCATTCAAAATTTGGTCTCTGATCAGACTATCATTCAGAATTTGGTCTACGATCAGACTATCATTCAGAATTTGGTCTCTGACCAGATTATCTTTCAGAATTTGGTCTCTAACCAGACTTTGATTCAGAATTTGGTCTCGGACAGACTATCAATCAATATTTGGTCTCTGATCAGACTATCATTCGGATTTTGGTCAATGATCAGACTATCATTCAAAATTTGGTCTCTGATCAGACTATCATTCAAAATTTGGTCTCTGATCAAACTGTCAATCAGATTTTAGTACTTGGTGAGACTATCATTCAAAAACTGATTTCTGATCAGACTTTCATTCAAAATTTGTTCTCTGATTAGACTTTCATTCAGAGTTTTGTCTCTGATCAGACTATCTTTCAGAATTTGGTCTCTAAAAAGACTCTCAGAATTTTGTCTGGGACAGACTATCATTCAAAATTTGGTCTCTGATAAGACTATCATTCGGAATTTACTCTAAAATTAGAATATCAATCAAAATTTGGTCTTTGATCACATTTTCATTCAGAATTTGGCCTCTGATTAAACAATCACTCAAATTTTGGTCTCTGATCAGACTATGATTCAGAATTTGGTCTCTGATCAAACTGTCATTCAGAATTTGGTCTACGATCAGACTATCATTCTAAATTTGGTCTCTGATCAAACTATCATTAAAATTTGGTCTCCGATCAAACTGTCAATCAAATTTTAGTCTTTGGTCAGACTATCATTCAAAAACTGATTTCTGATCAGACTCTCATTCAGAATTTGGTCTCAAATCAGATTTTCTTTCACAATTTGGTCTCTGACCAGACTTTGATTCCGAATTTGGTCTCGAACAGACTATCATTCAAAATTTGGTCTCTGATCAGACTATCATTCCAACTTTGGCCTATGATCAGACTATCAATCAAATTTTGGACTCTGATCAAACTGTCAATCAGATTTTAATCTTTGGTCAGACTCTCAATCAAAAACCAATTTCTGATCAGACTTTCATTCAGAATTTGGTCTCTGATCAGACTATCTTTCAGAATTCGGTCTCTGATCAGACTTTCATTCAGAATTTGGTCTCTGATTAGACCATGTTTCAGAATTTGGTCTCTGATCAGAAATCAGTTTTTGAATGAGAGTCTGATCAGACTATCATTCAGAATTTGGTCTCTCATCAGAGATCAGTTGTTGAATGAAAGTCTTATCAGACTATCAATCAAAGTTTGGACTCTGATCAAACTGTCAATCAGATTTTAATCTTTGTTCAAACTCTCATTCAAAAACCGATTTCTGATCAGACTTTCATTCAGAATTTGGTCTCTGATCAGACTATCTTTCAGAATTCGGTCTCTGATCAGACTTTGATTCAGAATTTGGATTGGGACAGAGTATCATTCAAAATTTGGTCTCTGATCAGAAATCAGTTTTTGAATGAGAGTCTTATCAGACTGTCATTCAGAATTTGGTCTCTGATCAAACTGTCATTCAGAATTTGGTCTACGATCAGACTATCATTAAAAATTTGGTCTCTGATCAGAGATCAGTTTTTGAATGAGAGTCTGATCAGACTATAATTCAGAATTCGGTCTCTGATCAGACTTTCATTCAGAAGTTTTTCTCTGACCAGACTATCTTTCAGAATTTGGTCTCTAATCAGACTTTGATTCAGAATTAGGTCTCTGATCAGACTATCATTCAGAATTTGGTCTCTGATCAAACTGTCATTCAGAATTTGGTCTACGATCAGACTATCATTCTAAATTTGGTCTCTGATCAAACTATCATTAAAATTTGGTCTCCGATCAAACTGTCAATCAGATTTTAGTCTTTGGTCAGACTATCATTAAAAAACTGATTTCTGATCAGACTCTCATTCAGAATTTGGTCTCAAATCAGACTTTCATTCACAATTTGGTCTCTGACCAGACTTTGATTCAGAATTTGGTCTCGAACAGACTATCATTCAAAATTTGGTCTCTGATCAGACTATCATTCCAACTTTGGCCTATGATCAGACTATCAATCAAATTTTGGACTCTGATCAAACTCTCAATCAGATTTTAATCTTTGGTCAGACTCTCAATCAAAAACCAATTTCTGATCAGACTTTCATTCAGAATTTGGTCTCTGATCAGACTATCTTTCAGAATTCGGTCTCTGATCAGACTTTCATTCAGAATTTGGTCTCTGATTAGACTATCTTTCAGAATTTGGTCTCTGATCAGACTTTCATTCAGAATTTGGTCTCTGATTAGACTATCTTTCAGAATTTGGTCTCTGATCAGAAATCAGTTTTTGAATGAGAGTCTGATCAGAATATCATTCAGAATTTGGTCTCTCATCAGAGATCAGTTGTTGAATGAAAGTCTTATCAGACTATCAATCAAATTTTGGACTCTGATCAAACTGTCAATCAGATTTTAATCTTTGGTCAAACTCTCATTCAAAAACCGATTTCTGATCAGACTTTCATTCAGAATTCGGTCTCTGATCAGACTTTGATTCAGAATTTGGTCTGGGACACACTATCATTCCAAATTTGGTCTCTGATCAGAAATCAGTTTTTGAATGAGAGTCTTATCAGACTGTCATTCAGAATTTGGTCTCTGATCAAACTGTCATTCAGAATTTGATCTACGATCAGACTATCATTAAAAATTTGGTCTCTGATCAGAGATCAGTTTTTGAATGAGAGTCTGATCAGACTATCATTCAGAATTCGGTCTCTGATCAGACTTTCATTCAGAAGTTTTTCTCTGACCAGACTATCTTTCAGAATTTGGTCTCTAATCAGACTTTGATTCAGAAATAGGTCTCAGACAGACTATCATTCAAAATTTGGTCTCTGTTCAGACTATCTTTCAGAATTCGGTCTCTGATCAGACTTTGATTCAGAATTTGGTCTGGGACAGACTATCATTCAAAATTTGGTCTCTGATCAGAAATCAGTTCTTGAATGAGAATCCGATCAGACTATAACTCAGAATTTGGTCTCTGATCAAACTGTCATTCAGAATTTGGTCTACGATCAGACTATCATTCAAAATTTGGTCTCTGATCAGAGATCAGTTTTTGAATGAGAGTCTGATCAGACTATCATTCAGAATTCGGTCTCTGATCAGACTTTCATTCAGAATTTTGTCTCTGACCAGACTATCTTTCAGAATTTGGTCTCTAATCAGACTTTGATTCAGAATTAGGTCTCAGACAGACTATCATTCAAAATTTGGTCTCTGGTCAGACTATCCTTCAGAATTTGTTCTATGATCAGACTATCATTCAAAATTTGGTCTCTGATCAGAATATCATTCAAAATTTGGTCTCTGATCAAACTGTCAATCAGATTTTAGTCTTTGGTCAGAGTATCGTTCAAAACGGATTTCTGATCAGAATATCATTCAAAATTCGGTCTCTGATCAGACTTTCATTCAGAATTTTGTCTCTGACCAGACTATCTTTCAGAATTTGGTCTCTAATCAGACTTTGATTCAGAATTAGGTCTCAGACAGACTATCATTCAAAATTTGGTCTCTGGTCAGACTATCCTTCAGAATTTGTTCTATGATCAGACTATCATTCAAAATTTGGCCTATGATCAGACTATCAATCAAATTTTGGACTCTGATCAAACTGTCAATCAGATTTTAATCTTTGGTCAGACTCTCAATCAAAAACCAATTTCTGATCAGACTTTCATTCAGAATTTGGTCTCTGATCAGACTATCTTTCAGAATTCGGTCTCTGATCAGACTTTCATTCAGAATTTGGTCTCTGATTAGACTATCTTTCAGAATTTGGTCTCTGATCAGAAATCAGTTTTTGAATGAGAGTCTGATCAGACTTTCATTCAGAATTCGGTCTCTGATCAGACTTTGATTCAGAATTTGGTCTGGGACAGACTATCATTCAAAATTTGGTCTCTGATCAGAAATCAGTTTTTGAATGAGAGTCTTATCAGACTGTCATTCAGAGTTTGGTCTCTGATCAAACTGTCATTCAGAATTTGGTCTACGATCAGACTAACATTAAAAATTTGGTCTCTGATCAGAGATCAGTTTTTGAATGAGAGTCTGATCAGACTATCATTCAGAATTCGGTCTCTGATCAGACTTTCATTCAGAAGTTTTTCTCTGACCAGACTATCTTTAAGAATTTGGTCTCTAATCAGACTTTGATTCAGAATTAGGTCTCAGACAGACTATCATTCAAAATTTGGTCTCTGGTCAGACTATCTTTCAGAATTTGGTCTCTGATCAGACTTTGATTCAGACTTTGGTCTGGGACAGACTATCATTCAAAATTTGGTCTCTGATCAGAAATCAGTTCTTGAATGAGAATCTGATCAGACTATAACTCAGAATTTGGTCTCTGATCAAACTGTCATTCAGAATTTGGTCTACGATCAGACTATCATTCAAAATTTGGTCTCTGATCAGAGATCAGTTTTTGAATGAGAGTCTGATCAGACTATCATTCAGAATTCGGTCTCTGATCAGACTTTCATTCAGAATTTGGTCTCTGACCAGACTATCTTTCAGAATTTGGTCTCTAATCAGTCTTTGATTCAAAATTTGGTCTCGGACACACTATCATTCAAAATTTGGTCTCTGGTCAGACTATCATTCAGAACTTGATCGATGATCAGACTATCATTCAAATTTGGACCCTGATCAGACTACCATTCAAAATTTGGTCTCTGATCAAACTGTCAATCAGATTTTAGTCTTTGGTCAGAGTATCATTCAAAAACTGATTTCTGATCAGACTTTCATTCAGAATTTGGTCTCTGATCAGACTATATTTCAGAATTTGGGCTCTAATCAGACTTTGATTCAGAATTTTGTCTGGGACACACTATCATTCAAAATTTGATCTCTAATCAGACTATCATTCATAATTTATTCTCTGATCAGACTATCCTTCAAAATTTGGTCTCTGATCAAACTGTCAATCAGATTTTTGTCTTTGGTCAGACTATCATTCAAAAACTGATTTCTGATCAGACTTTTATTCAGAATTTGGTCTCTGATTAGACTTTCATTCAGAATTTGGTCTGTGATCAGACTATCTTTCAGAATTTGGTCTCTAATCAGACTTTGATTCAGAATTTTGTCTGGGACAGACTATCATTCAAAATTTGGTCTCTAATCAGACTATCATTCATAATTTATTCTCTGATCAGACTATCCTTCAAAATTTGGTCTCTGATCAAACTGTCAATTAGATTTTAGTGTTTGGTCAGACTATCATTCAAAAACTGATTTCTGATCAGACCTTTATTCAGAATTTGGTCTCTGATTAGACTTTCATTCAGAATTTGGCCTGTGATCAGACTATCTTTCAGAATTTGGTCTCTAATCAGACTTTGATTCAGAATTTTGTCTGGGACAGACTATCATTCAAAATTTGGTCTCTAATCAGACTATCATTCATAATTTATTCTCTGATCAGACTATCCTTCAAAATTTGGTCTCTGATCAAACTGTCAATCAGATTTTTGACTTTGGTCAGACTATCATTCAAAAACTGATTTCTGATCAGACTTTTATTCAGAATATGGTCTCTGATTAGACTTTCATTCAGAATTTGGTCTGTGATCAGACTATCTTTCAGAATTTGGTCTCTAATCAGACTTTGATTCAGAATTTTGTCTGGGACAGACTATCATTCAAAATTTGGTCTCTAACCAGACTATCATTCATAATTTATTCTCTGATCAGACTATCCTTCAAAATTTGGTCTCTGATCAAACTGTCAATTAGATTTTAGTGTTTGGTCAGACTATCATTCCAAAACGGATTTCTGATCAGACTATCATTGAATCAAAATTGGGTCTCTGATTAAACTGTCAATCAGATTTTAGTCTTTGGTCAGACTATCATTCAAAAACTGATTTCTGATCAGACTTTCATTCAGAATATGGTATCTGATCAGACTTTCATTCAGAATTTGGTCTCTAATCAGACTTTGATTCAGAATTTGGTCTCGGACAGACTATCATTCAAAATTTGGTCTCTGGTCAGACTATCATTCAGAATCTGGTCTATGATCAGACTATCATTAAAACTTTGGTCTCTGATCAAACTGTCAATCAGGTTTTAGTCTCTGGTCAGACTATCATTCAAAAACTGATTTCTGATCGGATTTTCATTCAAAATTTGGTCTCTGATCAGACTTTCATTCGGAATTTGGTCTCTGATCCGACTATCTTTCAGAAGTTGGTCTCTAATCAGACTATCATTCAAAATTTGGTCTCTGATCAAACTGTCGATCAGATTTTAGTCCTTGATCAGACTATCAATCAAAACCGAATTTCTGATCAGACTATCATTCAAAATTTGGTCTCTGATCAAACTGTCAATCAGATTTTTGTCTTTGCTCAGACTATCATTCAAAAACTGATTTCTGATCAGACTTTCATTCGGAATTTGGTCTCTGATCCGACTGTCTTTCAGAATTTGGTCTCTAATCAGACTATCATTCAAAATTTGGTCTTTGATCAAACTCTCGATCAGATTTTAGTCCTTGATCAGACTATCAATCAAAACCGAATTTCTGATCAGACTAGCAATCAAAATTTGGTCTCTGATTATACAATCATTCAAAACTTGGTCTCCGATCAGACTATCATTCAGAATTTGGTCTCTGATCAGACTATCGTTTAGAATTTGGTCTATGATCAGACTCTCATTCAAAATTTGGTCTCTGATCAAACTATCATTCAAAATTTGGTATCTGATCAAACTGTCGATCAGATTTCAGTCTTTGGTCAGACTATCATTCAAAACCGGATTTCTGATCAGACTTTTATTCAGAATTTGGTCTCTGATTAGACTTTCATTCAGAATTTGGTCTCAAATCAGTCTTTGATTCAGAATGTGGTCTGGGACAGGCTATCATTCAAATTTTGGTCTCTGATGAGACTATCATTCAGAATTTATTCTCTGATCAGACTAGCAATAAAAATTTGGTCTCTGATTATACAATCATTCAAAACTTGGTCTCCGATCAGACTATCCTTCAGAATTTGGTCTATGATCAGACTATAATTCAAAATTTGGTCTCTGATCAGACTATCATTCAAAATTTGGTCTCTGATCAAACTGTCAATCAGATTTTAGTCTTTGGTCAGAGTTTCGTTCAAAACGGATTTCTGATCAGACTATCATTCAAAATTTGGTCTCCGATCGAACTGTCAATCAGATTTTAGTCTGTGGTCAGACTATCTTTCAAAAACTGATTTCTGATCAGACTTTCATTCAGAATTCGGTCTCTGATCAGACTTTCATTCAGAATTTGGTCTGTGATCAGACTATCTTTCAGAATTTGGTCTCTAATCAGATTTTGAGTCAGAATTTGGTCTCTAATCAGACTTTGATTCAGAATTTGGTCTCGGACAGACTATCATTCAAAATTTGGTCTCTGCTCAGACTATCATTCAGAATCTGGTCTATGATCAGACTATCATTCAAACTTTGGTCTCTGATCAAACTGTCAATCAGGTTTTAGTCTCTGGTCAGACTATCATTCAAAAACTGATTTCTGATCAGACTTTCGTTCAGAATGTGGTCTCTAATCAGACTATCATTCAAAATTTGGTCTCGGATCAAACTGTCGATCAGATTTTAGTCTTTGGTCAGACTATCATTCAAAACCGGATTTCTGATCAGACTATCATTCAAAATTTGGTCTCTGACCAAACTGTCAATCAGATTTTAGTCTTTGGTCAGACTATCATTCAAAAACTGATTTCTGATCAGACTTTTATTCAGAATTTGGTCTCTAATCAGACTATCATTCAAAATTTGGTCTCTGATCAAACTGTCGATCAGATTTTAGTTTTTTGTCAGACTACCATTCAAAACCGGATTTCTGATCAGACTATCATTCAAAATTTGGTCTCTGACCAAACTGTCAATCAGATTTTAGTCTTTGGTCAGACTATCATTCAAAAACTGATTTCTGATCAGACTTTCATTCAGAATTCCGTCTCTGATCAGACTTTCATTCAGAATTTGGTCTCTGACCAGACTATCTTTCAGAATTTGGTCTGTAATCAGACTTTGATTCCAAATTTGGTCTCGGACACATTATCACTCAAAATTTGGTCTCTGGTCAGACTATCATTCAGAACTTGGTCGATAATCAGACTATCATTCAAAATTTGGTCTCTTATCAGACTATCATTCAAAAGTTGGTCTCTGATCAAACTGTCAATCTGATTTTAGTCTTTGGTCAGAGATCATTCAAAAACTGATTTTTGATCAGACTTTCATTCAGAATTTGGTCTCTGATCAGACGTTCATTCAGAATTTGGTCTCCGATCGAACTGTCAATCAGATTTTAGTCTGTGGTCAGACTATCTTTAAAAACTGATTTCTGATCAGACTTTCATTCAGAATTCGGTCTCTGATCAGACTTTCATTCAGAATTTGGTCTGTGATCAGACTATCTTTCAGAATTTGGTCTCTAATCAGATTTTGAGTCAGAATTTGGTCTCTAATCAGACTTTGATTCAGAATTTGGTCTCGGACAGACTATCATTCAAAATTTGGTCTCTGGCCAGACTATCTTTCAGAATCTGGTCTATGATCAGACTATCATTCAAACTTTGGTCTCTGATCAAACTGTCAATCAGGTTTTAGTCTCTGGTCAGACTATCATTCAAAAACTGATTTCTGATCAGACTTTCATTCAGAATTTGGTCTCTAATCAGACTATCATTCAAAATTTGGTCTCGGATCAAACTGTCGATCAGATTTTAGTCTTTGGTCAGACTATCATTCAAAACCGGATTTCTGATCAGACTATCATTCAAAATTTGGTCTCTGATCAAACTGTCAATCAGGTTTTAGTCTCTGGTCAGACTATCATTCAAAAACTGATTTCTGATCAGACTTTCATTCAGAATTTGGTCTCTAATCAGACTATCATTCAAAATTTGGTCTCGGATCAAACTGTCGATCAGATTTTAGTCTTTGGTCAGACTATCATTCAAAACCGGATTTCTGATCAGACTATCATTCAAAATTTGGTCTCTGACCAAACTGTCAATCAGATTGTAGTCTTTGGTCAGACTATCATTCAAAAACTGATTTCTGATCAGACTTTTATTCAGAGTTTGGTCTCTAATCAGACTATCATTCAAAATTTGGTCTCTGATCAAACTGTCGATCAGATTTTAGTCTTTGGTCAGACTATCATTCAAAACCGGATTTCTGATCAGACTATCATTCAAAATTTGATCTCTGACCAAACTGTCAATCAGATTTTAGTGGCCGTGCAACTCATCACAACGAAATCCAGGAGCTCGGGGTAGGGGCCCCGGCGTTCAGAAAACTAAATACAGTTTATAGGGAAAAACGGTCCATTTTGGCTAGTTCTCAATATCTGTTCGTCAAAATTTGTTCAAAATTGGCATGTGGACTCCTTAGGCAATTTTATGAACTTTTTTTAAGTAACGTTTTTGGCTTGAATCACTCTAAGAGGCACTTTTGGCAGGTTGGGGGGCAGAAATTTTAAAAAATTGTCAAAATTTTCCAGTTTACGACTATTTTATGTAATTTTGTCACTTTTTTGTGGCGTAAAAATTAGACAACCGTCTTTAGCAGAGACCGGATGATCGTTTAAGGCTATCTTGTTCTTAATAAAAAAATCATATGACTCGAGAAAATTGACGTTTTGTGAAAATTTTGCGATAACAATATTTTAAGAATTTTAATTTTTTTGCTACCTTTTACCAAAAATTTTAGTTATTTAGGAAATTTAAAAACCGGAAACTGCGGGGACCTCAAATATCAAACGTTTTTATGGAGAGTGTTTTTTCTCTAGTGTAAACACAGGGGGAGTAAAATGCTTAAATTGATGGACGATGCTAATATCTAAATATTATAATTCTTGTTCTTTTTTTCTCTCTGCAGCTCTTTGTTCTATCTGGTACTGTACTTTAATAGTACAAGGGAAAAATGTGTTATTTAGGATGATGCATGTAAATATAGTGTTGGTGAATTAAGAAGAAAAACTACAAAAATAAAGGAAAAAATATAAAAATTTGAAATTTTTGAAAAAACAGTTTACTCAAAACTTGATGTGTTACAAGCCTAAAGGGCGTTATGAGAGCTCTTTGAATGGGTCATCTAGTGCAGCAGAGCCTCATGATTCTTCGCTAGCCTAATGTATGGTGTTCCAGGTTAGAAATTAAATTCTGGCGACAAGAGTTCCAAATAAAAACAGAAGTTTTTTACTAATAATTCATGGAATTGAGGTTGAGTTTTTGTAAGTTTCTGATAATTTTTCTGCCTTTAATTTGCTTAAAAGGAACAAGGTTGCATTTTCGAATTTTCCATTGAAGGCGGCAGACACATTTTGCCTAAAAACCTGATTGAAGGACTTTCTGAGTACTACTGGACAAAAGTTTGCCTTGTCATGTGTGTTTTTATTTCTGTCGACTTTGAATTTTGTCGCTGACGAAAGCATTCAGGCTGTCACCTAAGCAATGAAATGGCATGTTTGTAGTGTCTATATAGATTTTGGAAAGAATATCTCATCGTTGTATGGTTTAGTGAGTGTAGAATTGATTCAAAGCAACAGCAGTAAAATTTAATTAAAGACAATTTTTTAATACTTCGAAACTTTCTTTCAACAACTGTTAATGGGAAAAGATAGGAACAAAAGTGATAACCAATGTCTGTAATTAGTTAGGATTTGTTGTGAGGGACTTGTCCCGGCAGCAAATCCGCTCTATGATACAAAAAACCGGATTTGTTAAAAGAAACATTATTCTTATTTGAAAAATTTAATCGCTAGAAAACGCTTTTGCGGAAAACTTTTTTCGAAAAACTTTAGAGATAATAGAGTAATACGAGATACATTTTGATTCATTGTTTGCTAAAAGCCTTGTTTTTTAGATCATGTGTCTGAGCAGCCGATTGATTGTTGCTGATTAACGAAAGAATGTTTTTTGTCAATTACTAAGGACAATTGATCTAATTAAATTGCGTATGAACTCAATGGCAAAGGAAACTAAAATAGAGGGAACTACATATTGGGGGCCGCACCTGACTAGGTCTTTGGTCAGACTATCGTTCAAAAACTGATTTCTGATCAGACTTTCATTCAGAATTCGGTCTCTGATCAGACTTTCATTCAGAATTTGGTCTCTGACCAGACTATCTTTCAGAATTTGGTCTGTAATCAGACTTTGATTCCATATTTGGTCTCGGACACATTATCACTCAAAATTTGGTCTCTGGTCAGACTATCATTCAGAACTTGGTCGATAATCAGACTATCATTCAAAATTTGGTCTCTTATCAGAATATCATTCAAAATTTGGTCTCTGATCAAACTGTCAATCAGATTTTAGTCTTTGGTCAGAGATCATTCCAAAACTGATTTTTGATCAGACTTTCATTCAGAATTTGGTCTCTGATCAGACGTTCATTCAGAATTTGGTCTCTGATCAGACTATCTTTCAGAAATTGGTCTCTAATCAGACTTTGATTCAGAATTTGGTCTGGGACACACTATCATTCAAAATTTGGTCTCTGATCAGACTATCATTCAAAATTTATTCTCTGATCAGACTATCCTTCAAAATTTGATCTCTGATCAAACTGTTAATTAGATTTGTCTTTTTGGTCAGACTATCATTCAAAACCGGATTTCTGATCAGACTATCATTCATTCAAAATTTGGTCTCTGATTAAACTGTCAATCAATTTTTAGTCGTTGGTCAGACTATCAATCAAAAACTGATTTCTGATCAGACTTTCATTCAATATTTGGTCTCTGATCAGACTTTCATTCAGAATTTGGTCTGTGATCAGACTATCTTTCAGAATTTGGTCTCTAATCAGATTTTGAGTCAAAATTTGGTCTCTAATCAGACTTTGATTCTGAATTTGGTCTCGGACAGACTATCATTCAAAATTTGGTCTCTGGTCAGACTATCATTCAGAATCTGGTCTATGACCAGACTATCATTCAAACTTTGGTCTCTGATCAAACTGTCAATCAGGTTTTAGTCTCTGGTCAGACTATCATTCAAAAACTGATTTCTGATCAGACTTTCATTCAGAATTTGGTCTCTAATCAGACTATCATTCAAAATTTGGTCTCGGATCAAACTGTCGATCAGATTTTAGTCTTTGGTCAGACTATCATTCAAAACCGGATTTCTGATCAGACTATCATTCAAAATTTGGTCTCTGACCAAACTGTCAATCAGATTTTAGTCTTTGGTCAGACTATCATTCAAAAACTGATTTCTGATCAGACTTTTATTCAGAATTTGGTCTCTAATCAGACTATCATTCAAAATTTGGTCTCTGATCAAACTGTCGATCAGATTTTAGTCTTTGGTCAGACTATCATTCAAAACCGGATTTCTGATCAGACTATAATTCAAAATTTGGTCTCTGACCAAACTGTCAATCAGATTTTAGTCTTTGGTCAGACTATCATTCAAAAACTGATTTCTGATCAGACTTTTATTCAGAAATTGGTCTCTAATCAGACTATCATTCAAAACTTGGTCTCTGATCAAAATGTCGATCAGAAATTAGTCTTTGGTCAGACTATCATTCAAAACCGGATTTCTGATCAGACTATGATTCAAAATTTGGTCTCTGACCAAACTGTTAATCAGATTTTAGTCTTTGGTCAGACTATCATTCAAAAACTGATTTCTGATCAGACTTTTATTCAGAATTTGGTCTCTAATCCGACTATCATTCAAAATTGGGTCTCTGATCAAACTGTCGATCAGATTTTATTCTTTGGTCAGACTATCATTTAAAACCGGATTTCTGATCAGACTATCATTCAAAATTTGGTCTCTGACCAAACTGTCAATCAGATTTTAGTCTTTGGTCAGACTATCATTCAAAAACTGATTTCTGATCAGACTTTTATTCAGAAATTGGTCTCTAATCAGACTATCATTCAAAATTTGGTCTCTGATCAAACTGTCAATCAGATTTTAGTCTTTGGTCAGAGTATCATTCAGAAACGGATTTCGGATCAGACTATCATTCAAAATTTGTTCTCCGATCAAACTGTCAATCAGGTTTTAGTCTCTGGTCAGACTATCATTCAAAACCGGTTTTCTGATCAGACTATCATTCAAAATTTGTTCTCCGATCAAACTGTCAATCAGATTTTAGTCTTTGGTCAGACTATCATTCAAAAACTGATTTCTGATCAGACTTTTATTCAGAATTTGGTCTCTAATCAGACTATCATTCAAAATTTGGTCTCTGATCAAACTGTCAATCAGATTTTAGTCTTTGGTCAGAGTATCATTCAGAAACGGATTTCGGATCAGACTATCATTCAAAATTTGTTCTCCGATCAAACTGTCAATCAGATTTTAGTCTTTGGTCAGACTATCATTCAAAAACTGATTTCTGATCAGACTTTTATTCAGAATTTGGTCTCTAATCCGACTATCATTCAAAATTGGGTCTCTGATCAAACTGTCGATCAGATTTTATTCTTTGGTCAGACTATCATTTAAAACCGGATTTCTGATCAGACTATCATTCAAAATTTGGTCTCTGATCAAACGGTCAATCAGATTTTAGTCTTTGGTCAGACTATCATTCAAAAACTGATTTCTGATCAGACTTTTATTCAGAATTTGGTCTCTGATTAGACTTTCATTAAGAATTTGGTCTCTAATCAGACTATCATTCAAAATTTGGTCTCTGATCAAACTGTCGATCAGATTTTAGTCTTTGCTCAGACCATCATTCAAAACCGGTTTTCTGATCAGACTATCATTCAAAATTTGGTCTCTGATCAAACTGTCAATCAGATTTTTGTCTTTGGTCAGACTATCATTCAAAAACTGATTTCTGATCAGACTTTTATTCAGAATTTGGTCTCTGATTAGACTTTCATTCAGAATTTGGTCTCTGATCCGACTATCTTTCAGAATTTGGTCTCTAATCAGACTTTGATTCAGAATTTGGTCTGGGACAGACTATCATTCAAATTTTGGTCTCTGATGAGACTATCATTCAGAATTTATTCTCTGATCAGACTAGCAATCAAAATTTGGCCTCTGATTACGCAATCATTCAAAACTTGGTCTCCGATCAGACTATCATTCAGAATTTGGTGTCTGATCAGACTATCGTTTAGAATTTGGTCTATGATCAGACTCTCATTCAAAATTTGGTCTCTGATCAAACTGTCAATCAGATTTTAGTCTTTGGTCAGAGTATCATTCAGAAACGGATTTCGGATCAGACTATCATTCAAAATTTGGTCTCCGATCAAACTTTCAATCAGGTTTTAGTCTCTGGTCAGACTATCATTCAAAACCGATTTTCTGATCAGACTATCATTCAAAATTTGGTCTCTGATCAAACTGTCAATCAGATTTTAGTCTTTGGTCAGACTATCATTCAAAAACTGATTTCTGATCAGACTTTTATTCAGAACTTGGTCTCTGATTAGACTTTCATTCAGAATTTGGTCTCTAATCAGACTATCATTCAAAATTTGGTCTCTGATCAAACTGTCGATCAGATTTTAGTCTTTGGTCAGACCATCATTCAAAACCGGTTTTCTGATCAGACTATCATTCAAAATTTGGTCTCTGATCAAACTGTCAATCAGATTTTAGTCTTTGGTCAGAGTATCATTCAGAAACGGATTTTGGATCAGACTATCATTCAAAATTTGGTCTCCGATCAAACTGTCAATCAGGTTTTAGTCTCTGGTCAGACTATCATTCAAAACCGGTTTTCTGATCAGACTATCATTCAAAATTTGGTCTCTGATCAAACTGTCAATCAGATTTTAGTCTTTGGTCAGACTATCATTCAAAAACTGATTTCTGATCAGACTTTTATTCAGAATTTGGTCTCTGATTAGACTTCCATTCAGAATTTGGTCTCTAATCAGACTATCATTCAAAATTCGGTCTCTGATCAAACTATCGATCAGATTTTAGTCTTTGGTCAGACCATCATTCAAAACCGGTTTTCTGATCAGACTATCATTCAAAATTTGGTCTCTGATCAAACTGTCAATCAGATTTTTGTCTTTGGTCAGACTATCATTCAAAAACTGATTTCTGATCAGACTTTTATTCAGAATTTGGTCTCTGATTAGACTTTCATTCAGAATTTGGTCTCTGATCCGACTATCTTTTAGAATTTGGTCTCTAATCAGACTTTGATTCAGAATTTGGTCTGGGACAGACTATCGTTCAAATTTTGGTCTCTGATGAGACTATCATTCAGAATTTATTCTCTGATCAGACTAGCAATCAAAATTTGGCCTCTGATTACGCAATCATTCAAAACTTGGTCTCCGATCAGACTATCATTCAGAATTTGGTGTCTGATCAGACTATCGTTTAGAATTTGGTCTATGATCAGACTCTCATTCAAAATTTGGTCTCTGATCAAACTATCATTCAAAATTTGGTCTCTGGTCAAATTGTCAATGAAATTTCAGTCTTTGGTCAGACTATCATTCAAAAACTGATTTCTGATTAGACTTTTATTCAGAATTTGGTCTCTGATCAGACTTTCATTCAGAATTTGATCTGGGACAGACTATCAATCAAAATTTGGTCTCTGATCAGACTATCATTCAGAATTTGGTCTCTGATCAGACTACCTTTCAGAATTTGGTCTCTAATCAGACCTTGATTCAGAATTTGGTCTGGGACAGACTATCATTCAAAAATTGGTCTCTCATCAGACTATCATTCAGAATTTATTCTCTGATCAGAATATCAATCAAAATCTGGTCTCTGATCAGACTATCATTCAAAATTTGGTCTCTGACCAGATTTTCATTCAGATTTTGGCCTCTGATTATACAGTCATTCATTATTTGGTCTCTGATCAGACTATCATTTAGAATTTGATCTCTGATCAGACTATTATTTAGAATTTGGTCTCTGATCAGACTATCATTCAAAATTTGGTCTCTGACCAGATTTTCATTCAGATTTTGGCCTCTGATTATACAGTCATTCATTATTTGGTCTCTGATCAGACTATCATTTAGAATTTGATCTCTGATCAGACTATTATTTAGAATTTGGTCTATGATCAGACTATCATTCAAAATTTGGTCTCTGATCAAAGTATCATTCAAAATTTGGTCTCTGATCAAACTGTCAATCAGATTTTAGTCTTTGGTCAGACTATCATTCAAAACCTGATTTCTGATCAGACTATCATTCAGAATTTTGTCTCTGATCAGGATTTTATTCAGAATTTGGTCTCTGATCAGACTTTGATTCAGATTTTGGTGTCGGACAGACCATCATTCAAAATTTCGTCTCTGATCAGAATATCATTCAGAATATATTCTGTGATCAGACTATCAATCAAAGTTTGGTCTCTGATCAGATTATCATTCAAAATTTGGTCTCAGGTCGGATTTTGGTTCAGCATTTTGCCCCTTATCAAACAATCATTCAAAATTTGGTCTCTGATCAGACTATCATTCAGAATTTGGTCTCTGACCAGACTATCTTTCAGAATTTGGTCTCTGATCAGATTTTCTTTCAGATATTGGCCTCTGATTAAATAATCATTCAAAATTTAGTCTCTTATCAGAATTTGGTCTCTGATCAGACTTTCATTCAGAATTTGGTGTCTGATCAGACTACCTTTCAGAATTTGTCCTCTGATCAGACTATCTTTCAGAAATTGGTCCCTGATCAGATTTTCATTCAGATATTGGCCTCTGATTAAATAATCATTCAGTATTTGGTGTCTGATCAGACTATCATTCAGAATTTGGTCTATGATCAGACTATCTTTCAGAATTTGGTCTCTGATCAGATTTTCATCCAAATATTGGCCTCTGATTAAATAATCATTCAAAATTAATTCTCTGATCAGACTATCATTCAAAATTTGGTCTCTGATCAGACTTTCAATCAGAATTTGGTCTCCGATCAAAATGCCAATCAGACTTTTGCCTTTGGTCAGGCTATCATTCAAAAACTGATCTCTGATCAGACTTTCATTTAGAATTTGGTGTCTGATAAGACTTTCATTCAGAATTTGGTCTCTGATCAGACTATCAATCAGAATTTGGTCTGTGATCAGACTGTCAATCAGATTTTAGTCTCTGATCAGACTATCATTCAAAATTTGCTCTCTGATCAGATTATCATTCAAAATTTGATCTCTGATTGGACTATCATTCAAAATTTGGTATCTGATCGGGCTATCTCTCTGAAAAATCAGGCTATCTTTGGTGTGTGATCAAACTGTCATTCAAAATTTGGTGTCTGATCAAACTTTCAATCAGAGTTTAGTTTCTTGTCAGAATATCATTCAAATCTTGCATTCTGATCTGACTATCATTCAAAATTTGATCTCTGATAAGACTATCATTCAAAATTTGGTATTTGATTGGGCTATATCTCTGAAAGATCAGGCTATCTTTGGTCTGTGATCAGACAGTCAATCCGATTTTATACCCGATCAAACTATCATTCAAAATTTTGTCACTGAGCAGATTATCATTCAAAATTTGGTCTCTGACCAGACTCTCAATCAGAATTTGGACTCTAATCAGACTTTTGTTCAGAATTTGGTCTCTGATCAGAATATCACTCAGAATTGGGTATTCGATTAGACTATCAATCAAAATTTGGTCTCTAATCAGACTATAATTCAGAGTTTGGCCTCTGATTGGACTTTCATTCAAAAGTTGGTCTCTGATCTGACTATCATTCAAAATTTGGTCTCTGATTAGACTATAATTCAAAATTTGGTCTCTGATACGCCTATTAGTCAAAATTTGGCTTCTGATCAGACTATCATTCAGAATTTGGTGTCTGAAAAGACTATCTTTCAGAACTAGGTCTCTGATCAGATTTTCATTCAAATATTGGCCTCTGATTAAACAATCATTCAAAATTTGGTCTCGCATCTGACTATCATTCAGAATTTGGTCTCTGATCAGACTTTCATTAAGAATTTGGTGTCTGATCAGACTACCTTTCAGAATTTGTCCTCTGATCAGACTTTCAATCAGAATTTTTTCTCCGATCAAAATGCCAATCAGATTTTTGTCTTTGGTCAGACTATCATTCAAAAACTGATCTCTGATCAGACTATCATTCAAAATTTGGTATCTGATGGGGCTATTTCTCTGAAAGATTAGGATATCTTTGGTGTGTGATCAAACTGTCATTCAAAATTTGGTGTCTGATCATACTTTCAATCAGAGTTTAGTCTCTTGTCAGAATATCATTCAAATCTTGCTCTCTGATCAGACTATCATTCAAAATTTGATCTCTGATAAGACTATCATTCAAAATTTGGTATCTGCTTGGGCTATATCTCTGAAAGATCAGGCTATCTTTGGTCTGTGATCAGACAGTCAATCCGATTTTATACCCGATCAAACTATCATTCAAAATTTTGTCACTGAGCAGATTATCATTCAAAATTTGGTCTCTGACCAGACTCTCAATCAGAATTTGGACTCTAATCAGACTTTTGTTCAGAATTTGGTCTCTGATCAGAATATCACTCAGAATTGGGTATTCGATTAGACTATCATTCAAAATTTTGGTCTCCGATTAGAATATCAATCAAAATTTGGTCTCTAATCAGACTATAATTCAAAGTTTGGCCTCTGATCGGACTTTCATTCAAAAGTTGGTCTCCGATCTGACTATCATTCAAAATTTGGTCTCTGATTAGACTATAATTCAAAATTTGGTCGCTGATACGCCTATTATTCAAAATTTGGCCTCTGATCAGACTATCATTCAGAATTTGGTGTCTGAACAGACTATCTTTCAGAATTTGGTCTCTGATCAGATTTTCATTCAAATATTGGCCTCTGATTAAACAATCATTCAAAATTCGGTCTCTGATCTGACTATCATTCAGAATTTGGTCTCTGATCAGACTTTCATTCAGAATTTGGTGTCTGATCAGACTACCTTTCAGAATTTGTCCTCTGATCAGACTTTCAATCAGAATTTGTTCTCCGATCACACTGCCAATCAGATTTTTGTCTTTGGTCAGACTATCATTCAAAAACTGATCTCTGATCAGACTATCATTCAAAATTTGATCTCTGATTAGACTATCATTCAAAATTTGGTATCTGATGGGGTTATTTCTCTGAAAGATCAGGCTATCTTTGGTGTGTGATCAAACTGTCATTCAAAATTTGGTGTCTGATCAAACTTTCAATCAGAGTTTAGTCTCTGGTCAGAATATCATTCAAATCTTGCTCTCTGATCAGACTATCATTCAAAATTTGATCTCTGATAAGACTATCATTCAAAATTTGGTATCTGATCGGGCTATCTCTCTGAAACATCAGGCTATCTTTGGTCTGTGATCAGACTGTCAATCCGATTTTATACCCGATCAAATTATCATTCAAAATTTTGTCACTGATCAGATTATCAATCAAATTTTGGTCTCTGACCAGACTCTCAATCGGAATTTGGACTCTAATCAGACTTTTGTTCAGAATTTGGTCTCTGATCAGAATTTCACTCAGAATTGGGTATTCGATTAAACTATCATTCAAAATTTGGTCTCCGATCAGATTATCAATCAAAATTTGGTCTCTAATCAGACTAAAATTCAAAGTTTGGCCTCTGATCGGACTTCCATTCAAAAGTTGGTCTCGGATCTGACTATCATTCAAAATTTGGTCTCTGATTAGACTATAATACAAAATTTGGTCTCTGATCAGCCTATCATTCAAAATTTGGCCTCTGATCAGACTATCATTCAGAATTTGGTCTCTGAACAGACTATCTTTCAGAATTTGGTCTCTGATCAGATTTTCATTCAGAATTTGGTCTCTGATCAGACTTTCATTCAGAATTTGGTGTCTGATCAGACTTTCATTCAGAATTTGGTGTCTGATCAGACTACCTTTCACAATTTGTCCTCTGATCAGACTTTCAATCAGAATTTTTTCTCCGATCAAACTGCCAATCAGATTTTTGTCTTTGGTCAGACTATCATTCAAAAACTGATCTCTGATCAGACTTTCATTCAGAATTTGGTCTCTGATCAGACTTTCATTCAGAATTTGGTGTCTGATCAGACTACCTTTCACAATTTGTCCTCTGATCAGACTTTCAATCAGAATTTTTTCTCCGATCAAACTGCCAATCAGATTTTTGTCTTTGGTCAGACTATCATTCAAAAACTGATCTCTGATCAGACTTTCATTCAGAGTTTGGTGTCTGATAAGACTTTCATTCAGAATTTGGTCTCTGATCAGACTATCAATCAGAATTTGGTCTGTGATCAGACTGTCAATCAGATTTTTGTCTTTGGTCAGACTATCATTCAAAAACTGATCTCTGATCAGACTATCATTCAAAATTTGATCTCTGATTAGACTATCATTCAAAATTTGGTATCTGATGGGGTTATTTCTCTGAAAGATCAGGCTATCTTTGGTGTGTGATCAAACTGTCATTCAAAATTTGGTGTCTGATCAAACTTTCAATCAGAGTTTAGTCTCTGGTCAGAATATCATTCAAATCTTGCTCTCTGATCAGACTATCATTCAAAATTTGATCTCTGATAAGACTATCATTCAAAATTTGTATCTGATCGGGCTATCTCTCTGAAAGATCAGGCTATCTTTGGTCTGTGATCAGACTGTCAATCCGATTTTATACCCGATCAAACTATCATTCAAAATTTTGTCACTGATCAGATTATCAATCAAATTTTGGTCTCTGACCAGACTCTCAATCGGAATTTGGACTCTAATCAGACTTTTGTTCAGAATTTGGTCTCTGATCAGAATTTCACTCAGAATTGGGTATTCGATTAAACTATCATTCAAAATTTGGTCTCCGATCAGATTATCAATCAAAATTTGGTCTCTAATCAGACTAAAATTCAAAGTTTGGCCTCTGATCGGACTTCCATTCAAAAGTTGGTCTCGGATCTGACTATCATTCAAAATTTGGTCTCTGATTAGACTATAATACAAAATTTGGTCTCTGATCAGCCTATCATTCAAAATTTGGCCTCTGATCAGACTATCATTCAGAATTTGGTCTCTGAACAGACTATCTTTCAGAATTTGGTCTCTGATCAGATTTTCATTCAGAATTTGGTCTCTGATCAGACTTTCATTCAGAATTTGGTGTCTGATCAGATTTTTTTTCAGAATTTGGTGTCTGATCAGACTACCTTTCACAATTTGTCCTCTGATCAGACTTTCAATCAGAATTTTTTCTCCGATCAAACTGCCAATCAGATTTTTGTCTTTGGTCAGACTATCATTCAAAAACTGATCTCTGATCAGACTTTCATTCAGAATTTGGTCTCTGATCAGACTTTCATTCAGAATTTGGTGTCTGATCAGACTACCTTTCACAATTTGTCCTCTGATCAGACTTTCAATCAGAATTTTTTCTCCGATCAAACTGCCAATCAGATTTTTGTCTTTGGTCAGACTATCATTCAAAAACTGATCTCTGATCAGACTTTCATTCAGAGTTTGGTGTCTGATAAGACTTTCATTCAGAATTTGGTCTCTGATCAGACTATCAATCAGAATTTGGTCTGTGATCAGACTGTCAATCAGATTTTAGTCTCTGATCAGACTATCATTCAAAATTTGCTCTCTGATCAGACTATCATTCAAAATTTGATCTCTGATTAGACTATCATTCAAAATTTGGTATCTGATGGGGCTATTTCTCTGAAAGATCAGGCTATCTTTCGTGTGTGATCAAACTGTCATTCAAAATTTTGGTGTCTGATCAAGTTTTCAATCAGAGTTTATTCTCTGGTCAGAATATCATTCAAATCTTGCTCTCTGATCAGACTATCATTCAAAATTTGATCTCTGATAAGACTATCATTCAAAATTTGGTATCTGATCGGGCTATCTTTGGAATCTGATCAGACTTTTGTTCAGAATTTGGTCTCTGATCAGATTAGCAATCAAAATTTGGTCTCTAATCCCATTATAATTCAGAGTTTGGCCTCTGATCGGACTTTCATTCAGAAGTTTGTCTCTGATCTGACTATCATTCGAAATTTGGTCTCTGATTAGACTATAATTCAAAATTTGGTCTCTGATCAGCCTATCATTCAAAATTTGGCCTCTGATCAGACTATCATTCAGAATTTGGTGTCTGATCAGATTTTCATTCAGATATTGGCCTCTGATTAAACAATCATTCAAAATTTGGCCTCTGATCAGAATTTGGTCTCTGATCAGACTTTGAATCAGAATTTGGTGTCTGATCAGACTACCTTTAAGAATTTGTCCTCTGATCAGACTTTCATTCAGAATTTGGTCTCCGATCAAACTGCCAATCAGATTTTTGTCTTTGGTCAGACTATCATTCAAAAAACTGATCTCTGATCAGACTTTCATTCAGAATTTGGTGTCTGATAAGAATTTCATTCAGAATTTGGTCTCTGATCAGACTATCAATCAGAATTTGGTCGGTGACCAGACTGTCAATCGGATTTTAGTCTCTGATCAGACTATCATTCAAAATTTGATCTCTGATTAGACTATCATTCAAAATTTGGTATCTGATCGGACTATCTCTCTGAAAGATCAGGCTATCTTTGATGTGTGATCAAACTGTCATTCAAAATTTGGTGTCTGATCAAACTTTCCATCAGAGTTTAGACTCTGGTCAGAATATCATTCAAATTTTGCTCTCTGATCAGACTATCATTCAAAATTTGATCTGTGATAAGACTATCATTCAAAATTTGGTATCTGATCGGGCTATCTCTCTGCAAGATCGGGCTATCTTTGGTCTGTGATCAGACTGTCAATCTGATTTTATACCTGATCAAACTATCATTCAAAATTTTGTCACTGATCAGATTATCATTCAAATTTTGGTCTCTGACTAGACTCTCAATCAGAATTTGGACTCTGATCAGACTTTTGTTCAAAATTTGGTCTCTGATCAGAATATCACTCAGAATTGGGTATTCGATTAGACTATCATTCAAAAATTGGTCTCCGATCAGATTATCAATCAAAATTTGGTCTCTAATCAGACTATAATTCAGAGTTTGGCCTCTCATCGGTCTTTCATTCAAAAGTTAGTCCCTGATCTGACAATCATTCAAAATTTGGTCTCATATTAGACTATAATTCAAAAGTTGATCTCTGATCAGCCTATCATTCAAAGTTTGGCCTCTGACCAGAATATCATCGATCGGACCAAAATTTTTGTGTCTGATCAAGTTTTCAATCAGAGTTTGTTCTCTGGTCAGAATATCATTCAAATCTTGCTCTCTGATCAGACTATCATTCAAAATTTGATCTCTGATAAGACTATCATTCAAAATTTGGTATCTGATCGGGCTATCTTTGGAATCTGATCAGACTTTTGTTCAGAATTTGGTGTCTGATCAGATTAGCAATCAAAATTTGGTCTCTAATCCCATTATAGTCCAGAGTTTGGCCTCTGATCGGACTTTCAATCAGAAGTTTGTCTCTGATCTGACTATCATTCGAAATTTGGTCTCTGATTAGACTATAATTCAAAATTTGGTCTCTGATCAGCCTATCATTCAAAATTTGGCCTCTGATCAGACTATCATTCAGAATTTGGTCTCTGATCAGATTATCTTTCAGAATTTGGTCTCTGATCAGATTTTCATTCAGATATTGGCCTCTGATTAAACAATCATTCAAAATTTGGCCTCTGATTAGACTATCATTCAGAATTTGGTCTCTGATCAGACTTTCAATCAGAATTTGGTGTCTGATCAGACTACCTTTCAGAATTTGTCCTCTGATCGGACTTTCATTCAGAATTTGGTCTCCGATCAAACTGCCAATCTGATTTTTGTCTTTGGTCAGACTATCATTAAAAAAACTGATCTCTGATCAGACTTTCATTCAGAATTTGGTGTCTGATAAGAATTTCATTCAGATTTTGGTCTCTGATCAGACTATCAATCAAAATTTGGTCGGTGATCAGACTGTCAATCGGATTTTAGTCTCTGATCAGACTATCATTCAAAATTTGCTCTCTGATCAGACTATCATTCAAAATTTGATCTCTGATTAGACTATCATTCAAAATTTGGTATCTGATCGGACTATCTCTCTGAAAGATCAGGCTATCTTTGGTGTGTGATCAAACTGTCATTCAAAATTTGGTGTCTGATCAAACTTTCCATCAGAGTTTAGACTCTGGTCAGAATATCATTCAAATTTTGCTCTCTGATCAGACTATTCTTCAAAATTTGATCTGTGATAAGACTATCATTCAAAATTTGGTATCTGATCGGGTATCTCTCTGCAAGATCAGGCTATCTTTGGTCTGTGATCAGACGGTCAATCTGATTTTATACCTGATCAAACTATCATTCAAAATTTTGTCACTGATCAGATTATCATTCAAATTTTGGTCTCTGATCAGACTTTCAATCAGAATTTGGTGTCTGATCAGACTACCTTTCAGAATTTGTCCTCTGATCGGACTTTCATTCAGAATTTGGTCTCCGATCAAACTGCCAATCTGATTTTTGTCTTTGGTCAGACTATCATTAAAAAAACTGATCTCTGATCAGACTTTCATTCAGAATTTGGTGTCTGATAAGAATTTCATTCAGATTTTGGTCTCTGATCAGACTATCAATCAGAATTTGGTCTGTGATCAGACTGTCAATCAGATTTTAGTCTCTGATCAGACTATCATTCAAAATTTGCTCTCTGAACAGACTATCATTCAAAATTTGATCTCTGATTAGACTATCATTCAAAATTTGGTATCTGATCGGCATATCTCTTTGAAAGATCAGGCTATCTTTGGTGTGTGATCAAACTGTCATTCAATATTTGGTGTCTGATCAAACTTTCTATCAGAGTTTAGACTCTGGTCAGAATATCATTTAAATCGTGCTCTCTGATCAGACTATCATTCAAAATTTGATCTCTGATAAGACTATCATTCAAAATCTGGTATCTGATCGGGCTATCTCTGCAAGATCGGGCTATCTTTGGTCTGTGATCAGACTGTCAATCTGATTTTATACCTGATCAAACTATCATTCAAAATTTTGTCACTGATCAGATTATCATTCAAATTTTGGTCTCTGATCAGACTTTCAATCAGAATTTGGTGTCTGATCAGACTACCTTTCAGAATTTGTCCTCTGATCGGACTTTCATTCAGAATTTGGTCTCCGATCAAACTGCCAATCTGATTTTTGTCTTTGGTCAGACTATCATTAAAAAAACTGATCTCTGATCAGACTTTCATTCAGAATTTGGTGTCTGATAAGAATTTCATTCAGATTTTGGTCTCTGATCAGACTATCAATCAGAATTTGGTCTGTGATCAGACTGTCAATCAGATTTTAGTCTCTGATCAGACTATCATTCAAAATTTGCTCTCTGAACAGACTATCATTCAAAATTTGATCTCTGATTAGACTATCATTCAAAATTTGGTATCTGATCGGCATATCTCTTTGAAAGATCAGGCTATCTTTGGTGTGTGATCAAACTGTCATTCAATATTTGGTGTCTGATCAAACTTTCTATCAGAGTTTAGACTCTGGTCAGAATATCATTTAAATCGTGCTCTCTGATCAGACTATCATTCAAAATTTGATCTCTGATAAGACTATCATTCAAAATCTGGTATCTGATCGGGCTATCTCTGCAAGATCGGGCTATCTTTGGTCTGTGATCAGACTGTCAATCTGATTTTATACCTGATCAAACTATCATTCAAAATTTTGTCGCTGATCAGATTATCATTCAAATTTTGGTCTCTGATTAGACTCTCAATCAGAATTTGGACTCTGATCAGACTTTTGTTCAAAATTTGGTCTCTGATCAGAATATCACTCAGAATTGGGTATTCGATTAGACTATCATTCAAAAATTGGTCTCCGATCAGATTATCAATCAAAATTTGGTCTCTAATCAGACTATAATTCAGAGTTTGGCCTCTCATCGGTCTTTCATTCAAAAGTTAGTCCCTGATCTGACAGTCATTCAAAATTTGGTCTCATATTAGACTATAATTCAAAAGTTGATCTCTGATCAGCCTATCATTCAAAGTTTGGCCTCTGACCAGAATATCATCGATCGGACCAAAATTTTTGTGTCTGATCAAGTTTTCAATCAGAGTTTGTTCTCTGGTCAGAATATCATTCAAATCTTGCTCTCTGATCAGACTATCATTCAAAATTTGATCTCTGATAAGACTATCATTCAAAATTTGGTATCTGATCGGGCTATCTTTGGAATCTGATCAGACTTTTGTTCAGAATTTGGTGTCTGATCAGATTAGCAATCAAAATTTGGTCTCTAATCCCATTATAGTCCAGATTTTGGCCTCTGATCGGACTTTCAATCAGAAGTTTGTCTCTGATCTGACTATCATTCGAAATTTGGTCTCTGATTAGACTATAATTCAAAATTTGGTCTCTGATCAGCCTATCATTCAAAATTTGGCCTCTGATCAGACTATCATTCAGAATTTGGTCTCTGATCAGATTATCTTTCAGAATTTGGTCTCTGATCAGATTTTCATTCAGATATTGGCCTCTGATTAAACAATCATTCAAAATTTGGCCTCTGATCAGACTATCATTCAGAATTTGGTCTCTGATCAGACTTTCAATCAGAATTTGGTGTCTGATCAGACTACCTTTCAGAATTTGTCCTCTGATCGGACTTTCATTCAGAATTTGGTCTCCGATCAAACTGTCAATCTGATTTTTGTCTTTGGTCAGACTATCATTAAAAAAACTGATCTCTGATCAGACTTTCATTCAGAATTTGGTGTCTGATAAGAATTTCATTCAGATTTTGGTCTCTGATCAGACTATCAATCAAAATTTGGTCGGTGATCAGACTGTCAATCGGATTTTAGTCTCTGATCAGACTATCATTCAAAATTTGCTCTCTGATCAGACTATCATTCAAAATTTGATCTCTGATTAGACTATCATTCAAAATTTGGTATCTGATCGGACTATCTCTCTGAAAGATCAGGCTATCTTTGGTGTGTGATCAAACTGTCATTCAAAATTTGGTGTCTGATCAAACTTTCCATCAGAGTTTAGACTCTGGTCAGAATATCATTCAAATTTTGCTCTCTGATCAGACTATTCTTCAAAATTTGATCTGTGATAAGACTATCATTCAAAATTTGGTATCTGATCGGGTATCTCTCTGCAAGATCAGGCTATCTTTGGTCTGTGATCAGACGGTCAATCTGATTTTATACCTGATCAAACTATCATTCAAAATTTTGTCACTGATCAGATTATCATTCAAATTTTGGTCTCTGACCAGACTCTCAATCAGAATTTGGACTCTGATCAGACTTTTGTTCAAAATTTGGTCTCCGATCAGATTATCAATCAAAATTTGGTCTCTAATCAGACTATAATTCAGAGTTTGGCCTCTCATCGGTCTTTCATTCAAAAGTTAGTCCCTGATCTGACAATCATTCAAAATTTGGTCTCATATTAGACTATAATTCAAAATTTGATCTCTGATCAGCCTATCATTCAAAATTTGGCCTCTGACCAGACTATCATCGATCGGACCAAAATTTTGGTGTCTGATCAAGTTTTCAATCAGAGTTTATTCTCTGGTCAGAATATCATTCAAATCTTGCTCTCTGATCAGACTATCATTCAAAATTTGATCTCTGATAAGACTATCATTCAAAATTTGGTATCTGATTGGGCTATCTTTGGAATCTGATCAGACTTTTGTTCAGAATTTGGTCTCTGATCAGATTAGCAATCAAAATTTGGTCTCTAATCCCATTATAATTCAGAGTTTGGCCTCTGATCGGACTTTCATTCAGAAGTTTGTCTCTGATCTGACTATCATTCGAAATTTGGTCTCTGATTAGACTATAATTCAAAATTTGGTCTCTGATCAGCCTATCATTCAAAATTTGGCCTCTGATCAGACTATCATTCAGAATTTGGTCTCTGATCAGATTATCTTTCAGAATTTGGTCTCTGATCAGATTTTCATTCAGATATTGGCCTCTGATTAAACAATCATTCAAAATTTGGTCTCTGATCAAACTATCATTCAGAATTTGGTCTCTGATCAGACTTTCAATCAGAATTTGGTGTCTGATCAGACTACCTTTCAGAATTTGTCCTCTGATCAGACTTTCACTCAGAATTTGGTCTCCGATCAAACTGCCAATCTGATTTTTGTCTTTGGTCAGACTATCATTCAAAAAACTGATCTCTGATCAGACTTTCATTCAGAATTTGGTGTCTGATAAGAATTTCATTCAGATTTTGGTCTCTGATCAGACTATCAATCAGAATTCGGTCGGTGATCAGACTGTCAATCGGATTTTAGTCTCTGATCAGACTATCATTCAAAATTTGCTCTCTGATCAGACTATCATTCAAAATTTGATCTCTGATTAGACAATCATTCAAAATTTGGTATCTGATCGGACTATCTCTCTGAAAGATCAGGCTATCTTTGGTGTGTGATCAAACTGTCATTCAAAATTTGGTGTCTGATCAAACTTTCCATCAGAGTTTAGACTCTGGTCAGAATATCATTCAATTTTTGCTCTCTGATCAGACTATCATTCAAAATCTGATCTGTGATAAGACTATCATTCAAAATTTGGTATCTGATCGGGCTATCTCTGCAAGATCAGGCTATCTTTGGTCTGTGATCAGACTGTCAATCTGATTTTATACCTGATCAAACTATCATTCAAAATTTTGTCACTGTTCAGATTATCATTCAAATTTTGGTCTCTGACCAGACTCTCAATCAGAATTTGGACTCTGATCAGACTTTTGTTCAAAATTTGGTCTCTGATCAGAATATCACTCAGAATTGGGTATTCGATTAGACTATCATTCAAAAATTGGTCTCCGATCAGATTATCAATCAAAATTTGGTCTCTAATCAGACTATAAATCAGAGTTTGGCCCCTCATCGGTCTTTCATTCAAAAGTTAGTCCCTGATCTGACAATCATTCAAAATTTTGTCTCATATTAGACTATAATTCAAAATTTGATCTCTGATCAGCCTATCATTCAAAATTTGGCCTCTGACCAGACTATCATCGAAAATTTGGTCTCTGATCAGACTGTCAATTTGATTTTAGTCTCTGATCAGAATATCATTCACAATTTGGTCTCGGATCAGACTATCTTCCGGAATTTGGTCTCTGATCAGTCTATCCTTCAAAATTTGGTCTCTGATCAGACTATCAATCAAAATTTGGTTACTGATCAGACTATGATTCAAAATTTGGTCTCTGATTAGACTTTAATTCAAAATTTGGTCTCTGATCAGAATATTATTCAAAATTTGGTCTCTGATTAGGCTATCATTCAGAATTTGGTCTCTGAACAGACTATCAATCAGAATTTGGTCTGTGATCAGACTGTCAATCAGATTTTAGTCTCTGATCAGACTATCATTCAAAATTTGCTCTCTGAACAGACTATCATTCAAAATTTGATCTCTGATTAGACTATCATTCAAAATTTGGTATCTGATCGGCATATCTCTTTGAAAGATCAGGCTATCTTTGGTGTGTGATCAAACTGTCATTCAATATTTGGTGTCTGATCAAACTTTCTATCAGAGTTTAGACTCTGGTCAGAATATCATTTAAATCGTGCTCTCTGATCAGACTATCATTCAAAATTTGATCTCTGATAAGACTATCATTCAAAATCTGGTATCTGATCGGGCTATCTCTGCAAGATCAGGCTATCTTTGGTCTGTGATCAGACTGTCAATCTGATTTTATACCTGATCAAACTATCATTCAAAATTTTGTCACTGTTCAGATTATCATTCAAATTTTGGTCTCTGACCAGACTCTCAATCAGAATTTGGACTCTGATCAGACTTTTGTTCAAAATTTGGTCTCTGATCAGAATATCACTCAGAATTGGGTATTCGATTAGACTATCATTCAAAATTTGGTCTCGGATCAGACTATCTTCCGGAATTTGGTCTCTGATCAGTCTATCCTTCAAAATTTGGTCTCTGATCAGACTATCAATCAAAATTTGGTCACTGATCAGACTATGATTCAAAATTTGGTCTCTGATTAGACTTTAATTCAAAATTTGGTCTCTGATCAGAATATTATTCAAAATTTGGTCTCTGATTAGGCTATCATTCAGAATTTGGTCTCTGAACAGACTATCAATCAGAATTTGGTCTGTGATCAGACTGTCAATCAGATTTTAGTCTCTGATCAGACTATCATTCAAAATTTGCTCTCTGAACAGACTATCATTCAAAATTTGATCTCTGATTAGACTATCATTCAAAATTTGGTATCTGATCGGCATATCTCTTTGAAAGATCAGGCTATCTTTGGTGTGTGATCAAACTGTCATTCAATATTTGGTGTCTGATCAAACTTTCTATCAGAGTTTAGACTCTGGTCAGAATATCATTTAAATCGTGCTCTCTGATCAGACTATCATTCAAAATTTGATCTCTGATAAGACTATCATTCAAAATCTGGTATCTGATCGGGCTATCTCTGCAAGATCAGGCTATCTTTGGTCTGTGATCAGACTGTCAATCTGATTTTATACCTGATCAAACTATCATTCAAAATTTTGTCACTGTTCAGATTATCATTCAAATTTTGGTCTCTGACCAGACTCTCAATCAGAATTTGGACTCTGATCAGACTTTTGTTCAAAATTTGGTCTCTGATCAGAATATCACTCAGAATTGGGTATTCGATTAGACTATCATTCAAAATTTGGTCTCCGATCAGATTATCAATCAAAATTTGGTCTCTAATCAGACTATAATTCAGAGTTTGGCCTCTCATCGGTCTTTCATTCAAAAGTTAGTCTCTGATCTGACAATCATTCAAAATTTGGTCTCATATTAGACTATAATTCAAAATTTGGTCTCTGATCAGCCTATCATTCAAAATTTGGCCTCTGACCAGACTATCATCGAAAATTTGGTCTCTGATCAGACTGTCAATTTGATTTTAGTCTCTGATCAGACTATCATTCACAATTTGGTCTCGGATCAGACTATCTTCCGGGATTTGGTGTCTGATCAGTCTATCCTTCAAAATTTGGTCTCTGATCAGGCTATCAATCAAAATTTGGTCACTGATCAGACTATCATTCAAAATTTGGTCTCTTACCTGACTCTCAATCAGAACGTGGTCACTGATTGGACTTTCGTTCAGAATTTGGTCTCTGATCAAAATATCACTCAGAATTGGGTATTCGATTAGACTATCATTCAAAATTTGGTCTCCGATCAGATTATCAATCAAAATTTGGTCTCTAATCAGACTATAAATCAGAGTTTGGCCTCTCATCGGTCTTTCATTCAAAAGTTAGTCCCTGATCTGACAATCATTCAAATTTTGGTCTCATATTAGACTATAATTCAAAATTTGATCTCTGATCAGCCTATCATTCAAAATTTGGCCTCTGACCAGACTATCATCGAAAATTTGGTCTCTGATCAGACTGTCAATTTGATTTTAGTCTCTGATCAGAATATCATTCACAATTTGGTCTCGGATCAGACTATCTTCCGGAATTTGGTCTCTGATCAGTCTACCCTTCAAAATTTGGTCTCTGATCAGACTATCAATCAACATTTGGTCACTGATCACACTATGATTCAAAATTTGGTCTCTGATAAGACTTTAATTCAAAATTTGGTCTCTGATCAGAATATTATTCAAAATTTGGTCTCTGATTAGGCTATCATTCAGAATTTGGTCTCTGAACAGACTATCAATCAGAATTTGGTCTGTGATCAGACTGTCAATCAGATTTTAGTCTCTGATCAGACTATCATTCAAAATTTGCTCTCTGAACAGACTATCATTCAAAATTTGATCTCTGATTAGACTATCATTCAAAATTTGGTATCTGATCGGCATATCTCTTTGAAAGATCAGGCTATCTTTGGTGTGTGATCAAACTGTCATTCAATATTTGGTGTCTGATCAAACTTTCTATCAGAGTTTAGACTCTGGTCAGAATATCATTTAAATCGTGCTCTCTGATCAGACTATCATTCAAAATTTGATCTCTGATAAGACTATCATTCAAAATTTGGTATCTGATTGGGCTATCTCTCTGAGAGATCAGGCTTTGGTCTGTGATCAGACTGTCAATCCGATTTTATACCTGTTCAAACTATGATTCAAAATTTTGTCACTGATCAGATTATTTTTAAAATTTTGGTCTCTGACCAGACTCTCAATCAGAATTTGGACTCTGATCAGATTTTTGTTCAGAATTGGGTCTCTGATCAGAATATCACTCAGAATTGGGTATTCGATTAGACTATCATTCAAAATTTGGTCTCCAATCAGATTATCAATCAAAATTTGGTCTCTAATCAGACTATAATTCAGAGTTTGGCCTCTCATCGGTCTTTCATTCGAAAGTTAGTCTCTGATCTGACAATCCTTCAAAATTTGGTCTCATATTAGACTATAATTCAAAATTTGGTCTCTGATCAGCCTATCATTCAAAATTTGGCCTCTGACCAGACTATCATCGAAAATTTGTTCTCTGATCAGACTGTCAGTTTGATTTTAGTCTCTGATCAGACTATCATTCACAATTTGGTCTCTTACCAGACTCTCAATCAGAGTTTGGTCACTGATTGGACTTTCGTTCAGAATTTGGTCTCTGATCAAAATATCACTCAGAATTTGAAATTCGATAAGACTATATTTCAAAATTTGGTCTTCAATCAGATTGTCAATCAGAATTTGGTATATAATCAGACTCTAATTCAGAGTTTGGCTTCTGATCAGACTATCATCGAAAATTTGGTCTCTGATCAGACTGTCAGTTTGATTTTAGTCTCTGATCAGACTATCACTCACAATTTGTTCTCGGATCAGACTATCTTCCGGAATTTGGTCTCTGATCAGTCTATCCTTCAAAATTTGGTCTCTGATCAGACTATCAATCAAAATTTGGTCACTGATCAGACTATCATTCAAAATTTGGTCTCTGATTAGACTTTAATTCAAAATTTGGTCTCTGATCAGAATATTATTCAAAATTTGGTCTCTGATTAGGCTATCATTCAGAATTTGGTCTCTGAACAGACTATCAATCAGAATTTGGTCTGTGATCAGACTGTCAATTCGATTTTAGTCTCTGATCAGACTATCATTCAAAATCTGCTCTCTGATCAGACTATCATTCAAAATTTGATCTCTGATTAGACTATCATTCAAAATTTGGTATCTGATCGGACTATTTGTCTGAAAGATCAGGCTATCTTTGGTGTGTGATCAAACTGTCATTCAAAATTTGGTGTCTGATCAAACTTTCAATCAGAGTTTAGACTCTGGTCAGAATATCATTCAAATCGTGCTCTCTGATCAGACTATCATTCAAAATTTGATCTCTGATAAGACTATCATTCAAAATTTGGTATCTGATCGGGCTATCTCTCTGAAAGATCAGGCTATCTTTGGTCTGTGATCAGACTGTCAATCCGATTTTATACCTGATCAAACTATGATTCAAAATTTTGTCACTGACCAGATTATCATTAAAATTTTGGTCTCTGACCAGACTCTCAATCCGAATTTGCACTCTGATCAGACTTTTCTTCAGAATTTGGTCTCTGATCAGAATATCACTCAGAATTGGGTATTCGATTAGACTATCATTCAAAATTTGGTCTCCTATCAGATTATCAATCAATATTTGGTCTCTAATCAGACTATAATTCAGAGTTTGGCCTCTCATCGGTCTTTCATTCAAAAGTTAGTCTCTGATCTGACAATCATTCAAAATTTGGTCTCATATTAGACTATAATTCAAAATTTGGTCTCTGATCAGCCTATCATTCAAAATTTGGCCTCTGACCAGACTATCATCGAAAATTTGGTCTCTGATCAGACTGTCAATTTGATTTTAGTCTCTGATCAGACTATCATTCACAATTTGGTCTCGGATCAGACTATCTTCCGGGATTTGGTGTCTGATCAGTCTATCCTTCAAAATTTGGTCTCTGATCAGGCTATCAATCAAAATTTGGTCACTGATCAGACTATCATTCAAAATTTGGTCTCTTACCTGACTCTCAATCAGAACGTGGTCACTGATTGGACTTTCGTTCAGAATTTGGTCTCTGATCAAAATATCACTCAGAATTTGAAATTCGATTAGACTATATTTCAAAATTTGGTCTCCAATCAGATTGTCAATCAGAATTTGGTCTATAATCAGACTCTAATTCAGAGTTTGGCCTCTGATCAGACTTTTGTTCAGAGTTTGGTCTCTTATCTGACTATCATTCAGAATTTCGTCTCTGATTAGACTTTAATTCAAAATTTGGTCTCTGATCAGAATATTATTCAGAATTTGGTCTCTGATTAGGCTATCATTCAGAATTTGGTCTCTGAACAGAGTTTTATTCAGATTTTGATCTCTGATCACACTTTCATTCAGATTTTGGTTTCCGATCAGACTATCATTCAGTTTTTGGTCTCTGATCAGTCTTTCCTTCAGAATTTGCCTCTGATCAGACTATCAATCAAAATTTGGTCTCTGATCAGAATATTATTCAAAATTTGGTCTCTGATTAGGCTATCATTCAGAATTTGGTCTCTGAAAAGACTATCAATCAGAATTTGGTCTGTGATCAGACTGTCAATGCGATTTTAGTCTCTGATCAGACTATCATTCAAAATCTGCTCTCTGATCAGACTATCATTCAAAATTTGATCTCTGATTAGACTATCATTCAAAATTTGGTATCTGATCGGACTATTTGTCTGAAAGATCAGGCTATCTTTGGTGTGTGATCAAACTGTCATTCAAAATTTGGTGTCTGATCAAACTTTCAATCAGAGTTTAGACTCTGATCAGACTATCATTCAAAATTTGATCTCTGATAAGACTATCGTTCAAAATTTGGTATCTGATCGGGCTATCTCTCTGAAAGATCAGGCTATCTTTGGTCTGTGATCAGACTGTCAATCCGATTTTATACCTGATCAAACTATGATTCAAAATTTTGTCACTGATCAGATTATCATTAAAATTTTGGTCTCTGACCAGACTCTCAATCCGAATTTGCACTCTGATCAGACTTTTCTTCAGAATTTGGTCTCTGATCAGAATATCACTCAGAATTGGGTATTCGATTAGACTATCATTCAAAATTTGGTCTCCGATCAGATTATCAATCAATATTTGGTCTCTAATCAGACTATAATTCAGAGTTTGGCCTCTCATCGGTCTTTCATTCAAAAGTTAGTCTCTGATCTGACAATCATTCACAATTTGGTCTCATATTAGACTATAATTCAAAATTTGGTCTCTGATCAGCCTATCATTCAAAATTTGGCCTCTGACCAGACTATCATCGAAAATTTGGTCTCTGATCAGACTGTCAATTTGATTTTAGTCTCTGATCAGACTATCATTCACAATTTGGTCTCGGATCAGACTATCTTCCGGGATTTGGTCTCTGATCAGTCTATCCTTCAAAATTTGGTCTCTGATCAGGCTATCAATCAAAATTTGGTCACTGATCAGACTATCATTCAAAATTTGGTCTCTTACCTGACTCTCAATCAGAACGTGGTCACTGATTGGACTTTCGTTCAGAATTTGGTCTCTGATCAAAATATCACTCAGAATTTGAAATTCGATTAGACTATATTTCAAAATTTGGTCTCCAATCAGATTGTCAATCAGAATTTGGTCTATAATCAGACTCTAATTCAGAGTTTGGCCTCTGATCAGACTTTTGTTCAGAGTTTGGTCTCTTATCTGACTATCATTCAGAATTTCGTCTCTGATTAGGCTTTAATTCAAAATTTGGTCTCTGATCAGAATATTATTCAGAATTTGGTCTCTGATTAGGCTATCATTCAGAATTTGGTCTCTGAACAGACTATCAATCAGAATTTGGTCGGTGATCAGACTATAATTCAGAGTTTGGCCTCTGATCAGACTTTTGTTCAGTGTTTGGTCTCTTATCTGACTATCATTCAGAATTTCGTCTCTGATTAGACTTTAATTCAAAATTTGGTCTCTGATCAGAATATTATTTAAAAATTGGTCTCTGATCAGATTATCAATCAATATTTGGTCTCTAATCAGACTATAATTCAGAGTTTGGCCTCTCATCGGTCTTTCATTCAAAAGTTAGTCTCTGATCTGACAATCATTCAAAATTTGGTCTCATATTAGACTATAATTCAAAATTTGGTCTCTGATCAGCCTATCATTCAAAATTTGACCTCTGACCAGACTATCATCAAAAATTTGGTCTCTGATCAGACTGTCAATTTGATTTTAGTCTCTGATCAGACTATCATTCAGAATTTGGTCTCTGATCAGACTATCATTCAAAATTTGGTCTCTTACCAGACTCTCAATCAGAATTTGGTCACTGATTGGACTTTCGTTCAGAATTTGGTCTCTGATCAAAATATCACTCAGAATTTGAAATTCGATTAGACTATCTTTCAAAATTTGGTCTCCAATCAGATTGTCAATCAGTATTTGGTCTCTAATCAGACTATAATTCAGAGTTTGGCCTCTCATCGGTCTTTCATTCAAAAGTTAGTCTCTGATCTGACAATCATTCACAATTTGGTCTCATATTAGACTATAATTCAAAATTTGGTCTCTGATCAGCCTATCATTCAAAATTTGGCCTCTGACCAGACTATCATCGAAAATTTGGTCTCTGATCAGACTGTCAATTTGATTTTAGTCTCTGATCAGACTATCATTCACAATTTGGTCTCGGATCAGACTATCTTCCGGGATTTGGTCTCTGATCAGTCTATCCTTCAAAATTTGGTCTCTGATCAGGCTATCAATCAAAATTTGGTCACTGATCAGACTATCATTCAAAATTTGGTCTCTTACCTGACTCTCAATCAGAACGTGGTCACTGATTGGACTTTCGTTCAGAATTTGGTCTCTGATCAAAATATCACTCAGAATTTGAAATTCGATTAGACTATATTTCAAAATTTGGTCTCCAATCAGATTGTCAATCAGAATTTGGTCTATAATCAGACTCTAATTCAGAGTTTGGCCTCTGATCAGACTTTTGTTCAGAGTTTGGTCTCTTATCTGACTATCATTCAGAATTTCGTCTCTGATTAGACTTTAATTCAAAATTTGGTCTCTGATCAGAATATTATTCAGAATTTGGTCTCTGATTAGGCTATCATTCAGAATTTGGTCTCTGAACAGACTATCAATCAAAATTTGGTCGGTGATCAGACTATAATTCAGAGTTTGGCCTCTGATCAGACTTTTGTTCAGTGTTTGGTCTCTTATCTGACTATCATTCAGAATTTCGTCTCTGATTATACTTTAATTCAAAATTTGGTCTCTGATCAGAATATTATTTAAAATTTGGTCTCTGATTAGGCTATCATTCAGAATTTGGTCTCTGAACAGAGCTTTATTCAGATTTTGATCTCTGATCACACTTTCATTCAAATTTTGGTTTCCGATCAGACTATCATTCAGTTTTTGGTCTCTGATCAGTCTTTCCTTCAGAATTTGCCTCTGATCAGACTATCAATCAAAATTTGGTCACTGATCAGACTATCATTCAAAATTTGGTCTCTTACCAGACTCTCAATCAGAATTTGGTCACTGATTGGACTTTCGTTCAGAATTTGGTCTCTGATCAAAATATCACTCAGAATTTGAAATTCGATTAGACTATAATTCAAAATTTGGTCTCCTATCAGATTGTCAATCAGAATTTGGTCTATAATCAGACTGTAATTCATAGTTTGCCCTCTGATCAGACTTTTGTTTAGAGTTTGGTCTCTGATCTGACTATCATTCAGAATTTGGTCTCTGATAAGACTTTAATTCGAAATTTGGTCTCTGATCAGAATATTATTCAAAATTTGGTCTCTGATCAGAATATTATTCAAAATTTGGTCTCTGATTAGGCTATCATTCAGAATTTGGTCTCTGAACAGACTCTCAATCAGAATTTGGTCACTGATTGGACTTTCGTTCAGAATTTGGTCTCTGATCAAAATATCACTCAGAATTTGAAATTCGATTAGACTATATTTCAAAATTTGGTCTCCAATCAGATTGTCAATCAGAATTTGGTCTCTAATCAGACTCTAATTCAGAGTTTGGCCTCTGATCAGACTTTTGTTCAGAGTTTGGTCTCTTATCTGACTATCATTCAGAATTTCGTCTCTGATTAGACTTTAATTCAAAATTTGGTCTCTGATCAGAATATTATTCAGAATTTGGTCTCTGATTAGGCTATCATTCAGAATTTGGTCTCTGAACAGACTATCAATCAAAATTTGGTCTCTTACCAGACTCTCAATCAGAATTTGGTCACTGATTGGACTTTCGTTCAGAATTTGGTCTCTGATCAAAATATCACTCAGAATTTGAAATTCGATTAGACTATATTTCAAAATTTGGTCTCCTATCAGATTGTCAATCAGAATTTGGTCTATAATCAGACTGTAATTCATAGTTTGCCCTCTGATCAGACTTTTGTTTAGAGTTTGGTCTCTGATCTGACTATCATTCAGAATTTGGTCTCTGATAAGACTTTAATTCGAAATTTGGTCTCTGATCAGAATATTATTCAAAATTTGGTCTCTGATCAGAATATTATTCAAAATTTGGTCTCTGATTAGGCTATCATTCAGAATTTGGTCTCTGAACAGACTCTCAATCAGAATTTGGTCACTGATTGGACTTTCGTTCAGAATTTGGTCTCTGATCAAAATATCACTCAGAATTTGAAATTCGATTAGACTATATTTCAAAATTTGGTCTCCAATCAGATTGTCAATCAGAATTTGGTCTCTAATCAGACTCTAATTCAGAGTTTGGCCTCTGATCAGACTTTTGTTCATAGTTTGGTCTCTGATTTGACTATCATTCAGAATTTGGTCTCAGGTTAGACTTTAATTCAAAATTTGGTCTCTGATCAGAATATTATTCGGAATTTGGTTTCTGATTAGGCTATCATTCAGAATTTGGTCTCTGAACAGAGTTTTATTCAGATTTTGATCTCTGATCACGCTTTCATTCAGATTTTGGTTTCCGATCAGACTATCATTCAGTAATTGGTCTCTGATCAGTCTTTCCTTCAGAATTTGCCTTTGATCAAACTATCAATCAAAATTTGGTCACTGATCAGACTATCATTCAAAATTCAAAATTTGGTCTCCTACCAGACTGTCAATCAGAATTTGGTCACTGATTGGACTTTCGTTCAGAATTTGGTCTCTGATCAAAATATCACTCAGAATTTGAAATTCGATTAGACTATATTTCAAAATTTGGTCTCCTATCAGATTGTCAATCAGAATTTTGTCTATAATCAGACTGTAATTCAGAGTTTGCCCTCTGATCAGACTTTTGTTCAGAGTTTGGTCTCTGATCTGACTATCATTCAGAATTTGGTCTCTGATTAGACTTTAATTCAAAATTTGGTCTCTGATCAGAATATTATTCAGAATTTGGTCTCTGATTAGACTATCATTCAAAATTTGTTATCTGATCAGAGATCAGTTTTTGAATGAGAGTCTGATCAGACTATCATTCAGAATTCGGTCTCTGATCAGACTTTCATTCAGAAGTTTTTCTCTGACCAGACTATCTTTCAGAATTTGGTCTCTAATCAGACTTTGATTCAGAATTAGGTCTCAGACAGACTATCATTCAAAATTTGGTCTCTGGTCAGACTATCTTTCAGAATTCGGTCTCTGATCAGACTTTGATTCAGAATTTGGTCTGGGACAGACTATCATTCAAAATTTGGTCTCTGATCAGACTTTCAATCAGAATTTTTTCTCCGATCAAAATGCCAATCAGATTTTTGTCTTTGGTCAGACTATCATTCAAAAACTGATCTCTGATCAGACTATCATTCAAAATTTGGTATCTGATCGGACTATCTCTCTGAAAGATCAGGCTATCTTTGGTGTGTGATCAAACTGTCATTCAAAATTTGGTGTCTGATCAGAATATTATTCAGAATTTGGTCTCTGATTAGGCTATCATTCAGAATTTGGTCTCTGAACAGACTATCAATCAGAATTTGGTCGGTGATCAGACAGTCAATCAGAGTTTAGTCTCTGATCAGACTGTCATTCAAAATTTGCTCTCTGATCAGAGTATCATTCAAAATTTGATCTCTGATTAGACTATCATTCAAAATTTGGTATCTGATCGGACTATCTCTCTGAAAGATCAGGCTATCTTTGGTCTGTGATCAGACTGTCAATCCGATTTTATACCTGATCAAACTGTCATTCAAAATTTTGTCACTGATCAGATTATCATTCAATTTTTGGTCTCTGACCAAACTCTCAATCAGAATTTGGACTCTGATCTGACTTTTGTTCAGAATTTGGTCTCTGATCAGAATATCACTCAAAATTGGTTATTCGATTAGACTATCATTCAAAATTTGGTCTCCGATCAGATTATCAATCAAAATTTGGTCTCTAATCAGACTAAAATTCAGAGTTTGGCCTCTCATCGGTCTTTCATTCAAAAGTTAGTCTCTGATCTGACAATCACTCAAAATTTGGTCTCATATTAGAATATAATTCAAAATTTGGTCTCTGATCAGCCTATCATTCAAAATTTGGCCTCTGACCAGACTATCATCAAAAATTTGGTCTCTGATCAGACTGTCAATTTGATTTTAGTCTCTGATCAGACTATCATTCAGAATTTGGTCTCTGATCAGACTATCATTCAAAATTTGGTCTCTTACCAGACTCTCAATCAGAATTTGGTCACTGATTGGACTTTCGTTCAGAATTTGGTCTCTGATCAAAATATCACTCAGAATTTGAAATTCGATTAGACTATCTTTCAAAATTTGGTCTCCAATCAGATTGTCAATCAGAATTTGGTCTCTAATCAGACTCTAATTCAGAGTTTGGCCTCTGATCAGACTTTTGTTCAGAGTTTGGTCTCTGATCTGACTATCATTCAGAATTTGGTCTCTGATTAGACTTTAATTCAAAACTTGGTCTCTGATCACAGTATATTATTCAGAATTTGGTCTCTGAACAGAGTTTTATTCAGATTTTTATCTCTGATCACACTTTCATTCAGATTTTGGTTTCCGATCAGACTATCATTCAGTATTTGGTCTCTGATCAGTCTTTCATTCAGAATTTGCCTCTGATCAGACTATCATTCAAGTTTTGGTCTCTGATGAGACTATCATTCAAAATTTGGTCTCTGATCAGACTGTCAATTCGATTTTAGTCTCCGATCAAACAATGATTAAAAACTGGAATCTGATAAAAAATGATCTCATGAGACAGAGGCCTGCAAACGCAGTAGTTGAACGTCTTTGTGCGGCGGAAGACCTTTTTCATCAAACAAGTTCCATATTCCAGCTTCTAATGAGAACACTGCAGATATTGCCCTACGATCAAAAAATTCCAGATTTTTATAATGAGAAAACCCGTCAGAAATTCTTCTACGACCAGAAAATCATCGTATTATTTTGTACGACCCAATAATCTTCCAGATAGTTCTCTAAGATCAGGCACACCTAAAGATATTCATTCTTCTATGATGACCAGACAACCCTCGAGATATTTTTTAGGACCAGAATATCATCTTAGCATTCGTTTACGACCAGACAATCCGGCCCTAAGACAGGGTTATTTGATCTCTCAATCTTACAGACATTCTTCTACGAAGACAAAATAACCCTCTAGAACTCATTCTATCATCACAGGGTGACTCTCTTTGACCAGAAGATCATCCAAGATCGTCCAGAAGATCGACCAGATCAACCAGAAGATCGTCCAGGAGTTCTTCTATCATTTAAAAACCCTCAAGACATTCTCATTTGGTCAGACAATCCTCCTATGACAAGACAATCATTCACAGACATTATATCAATTCCATTAAATCATCCATACAATCTTCTTTGATCAAACAATCCTCAAGACTTCTTCTATGTTAGCACAAACTCCCAGACCTTGTTCTGCGATCATGCAACCATACAGCCTATTATTCCAATATTGAACGACGCTAACAGCATTCCTCTATGGCAAGATAGCCCAGCAGAAAATCTTCTATAATTCCAGAAAGTATGCAATCATCTGACAGTCTTATAGAAATTCTTCTATGACAAGACAATCCACCAGATATTATTATTTGATCACATACCATCCTCATAACAGTATTCTATGGGCAGACAACCAATCGAACATTTTTTTGACCAGAAAACTCTCCGGGTTTTTAGTTATTACCACACAATCCAACAGACATTCTTCTATGATCAAGGTACTCTTCAAAAATTCTTATTTGAACAAACAGTTCGAAAAAATTGTCGTTTGACCACAAAGCTCTCTAGACATTCTGCTATGAAAAGACAATCATCCAAAAAAGCTTCTATTAACAGACAAGTGTAACAGTCAAAATACTGGTTGTGCGCCTCCAACCAATCAGAGAAAGAGAAGACACAATTCTCTTATATGTATCCCTAACTTCAATGACTGCAGTCAGTTTTGTAGTAATAGTAGTGCACGCTATGTGTAGTCTCTTCACCTTGACTCCGGTGTTAATTATATTATACGCCCTTATAATTGAAGTCTTTCTTCTAGTTTGACTGAGTCGGTTTGTCTGAGAGAACTATGTAAGCCTACTTCGAGCGTAGAAATAAGAAGTCCTAACTCTTTATCCGATTATCATTCAAAATCTGGTGTCTGATCAGAGTACCATTCAAAATTTGGTCTCTCATCAGACAATCTTTCAAAATTTGGTCTCTGATCAGACTATCATTAAAAATTTAGTCTCTGATTAGACTATCATTCAAAATTTGGTCTCTGATCAGACTGTCAGTCAGATTTTAGTCTCCGATCACACTATAATCTGAATCAGAAAAAAAATGCTCTCTTGAGATAGTGGCCTGCATCACAGTAGTTAAACGTCTTCGTGCGGCTGAACACCTTTTTCATCAAACCAATCGCCATATTCCAGCTTCTAATGAGAACACTGCAGATATTGAACTACGATCAAAGAAATTCCAGATTTTTATAATGAGAAAACCCGTCAGAGATTCTTCTACGACCAGAAGACCATCGTATCATTTTGTACGACCCAATAATCTTCCAGACAGTTCTCTAAGATCAGGCAGATATAAAGACATTAATTCTTCTAAGATCACCAGACAACCCTCGAAATAATTTTCTAGGAGCAGAATATCATCATGACATTGTTCTTCGACCAGACAAACCTCCAGACATTTTTCTTTGATCAGACAATCTTACAGAAATCCTTCTAAGACAAAATAACCACCTAGACCTGCTTCTATTATAACAGGGTGGCTCTCCGAGTACTCATCGGGGACCAGAATGTCATCCAAGATTGATCAGAAGAACAACCAGATCGACCAGAAGTTCATTTGTCATCCAGAAACCCTCAAGACATTCTCGTTTGATAAAACAATCCTCAAAGAATACTCTTATGACAAGACAATCATTCAAAAACATTGTATTATTACCATTAAATCATCCATCCGATCTTATTTGATCAAACAATCCTCAAAACTTCTTCTATGTTAGGACAATCTCCCATGCGTTGTTCTACGATCAGGCAACCCTATAGCCTATTCTACCAAAAATATACAACGCTAACAAAATATTCTTCTATGGCCCGATGGCCTTATCTATAACATTATCAGACAATCTTCTGTAATCCAGGCAGTTTGCAATCATATGACAGTCCTATAGAAGTTCTTCTATGACAAGACAATCAACCAGATAAAATTTCTTGATCAGAGACCAACCACAAAAAAATTTTCTATGAGCAGACGTCTAGTCGAAAATTTTTATGACCAGAAAATCATCTGGGCCATTAATTATGACCACAAAATCTACCAGACATTCTTCTATGATCAGGGTATTCTTCAGCTTCAAATATTCTTATTTCAACAGATAGTCCTAAAAAGTTGTCCTTTTATCACAGAGCCCTCTGGATTTTTTGCTTTGATAAGACAAACCTCCAAAAATTTTTATATTACCAGACAACTGTAGCAATAGAAATACTGGATATACACCTCCAACTAATCAAAGATTGAGACGACACTATTCTCTTTCATATAGCGATAACTCTACTGACTGCAGTCAGTCTTGTAGTAATGGTAGTGCACGCTGTGTGTAGTCTCAATACCTTGACACCGGTGTTAACTCTATTATACGCCGTTATAATTGAAGTCCTCCTTCAATGTTTTACTGAGTAGGCTTTTCTGAGACAACTAGAGAAGCCTACTTGGCTCGTAGAAATAAGTAGCCCTACCTCTTTTTTACCTTAAGGCTGTAAAAGGAGCCCACTGCGGGTCTGCCTTAACTGGTGCGACCAGTGAGTTAACAAACTCCAACCTTAAAAAGTACTCACAAAAAACACCACTTTTCCTGTTAGAGACAAACTTAGAGCTAGCTTTTTATGCTCCCTTATACACTTAAATTTAGAAAAAAAGAAACACAATCCTACCAAATAATCAAATACAAATTAATTCAAATATAAAACAAAAGTATTAATAAAAATGAATTATCACACTGGCCAGACATCATCTCAGTTGGACGCACATCCGATGAATTACAATAAGCCGTTCTTAAACAGCAAAACAGACGCCTCATAACACAACGTTAGAACACAAAAAGCAACAAGTTACTATTGAGTAATATCCTATTTTCCCTCTGTGAGGAAAAGCATCACAAATTTCTCATATAGCTTTTATTCATACCTCCTAGAGATCTAGGGACACACAGCTAACAAAAGACACATTTTTTTTTGTGATCCCATCACAAACAGATACACCTCACTTATCTACCACATTTTTTATAGCCCGTTATCAGAAATTATTTAAATACCTAAGAAGATTATATACAGAACTACACCTTACTGACCAAAAACGCGCATTTAGAAAAACATCACTCAAATTTATAACACGACTATCATCAGACCTAAGCACTGCTTCTGTACAGTCACAAAAAGAAGGTGTACATAAAATAGCTAGACACGAAAAAAAATTTTTAACTACAAAAACATTCTTTAAGCTCGGTACAAGATTCAGACTAACAAGAAGAGGAAATACTTGATGTTCTTATACTTTAATCATTGTTTATACGTAGTTTCTAGAAAAGTCTTTTAAGTGGCATATTTTCAGTTACAAAAAAAACCAAAAAATACCCCAATTTATTTAATAATTTACTGAACGTACTACTATGTATTCATGATCCAAAATCATTTCCAGAAAGCTTTATAAATATTAAAGAAGTACCGTATGAAACTATACAACAACTGAAAATCGATCAATCACAAATCACATTAAGAAACCATTAGGTTGAAACTCAACCAATTACCTTCATAAGTAATAGAGAGATGAAACAGACAAATCCCTGAAAGCATCACCAATTGAACAGAATATAGATACAGTACTACACTCACAACCAATGGACACGACGAGTTCAATTGAAACAACTGAAACCTATTATAATTCCACAATATTATATGATGGAACAATAACTTCATCCCATACAATAAACACCTTGTCAAAAATAGATCTAGAAATCAACATAAACAACAATAATAACATCAATAATAATTACAACAACTACCGAAACCAACAATCACTAAGTTCAACAGAAATAACACGAAGTTCACAATAACTAAACAATACCCTTCCAATCTTACCTATCGTAAATACAACACTACCTCGTCTACATAGACAAAACTCAACTGTGCAATTTAATAATGAACCGGTTTAAATACATCTGCCCAATTTTCGTCTAGGAATAATCAAAATATTCAACTGACGCCACCACAATTGGTAGATCTTGTCGAACAATTTAATTCACGAAGTAAACAACATACAACAAATTTTCCAACGCCATACTATTTAAAAGCGGCATCAACACAAATATCTCCACCAGTTGTAAGGAGACATTCACAAATGATATATCCTTACTTAGGAGGCTCGGTGCCTATGCGATAATCTTTACGGCTGTTCGATGGTACTGATCCAACATACACTACAGAAAATTTTTTCAATGGCATCAGATGAGACATGAAAATAACGGCCAGACTAGAAGATACTGATTTACCGTATCATGAAACATGGGTTCTGAAACGAATCGCCAAGATGCAACCAGCATTTATAGCCCCCAAACAACAATGATATTCAGTCTTAACGCTTGAAATCAGTAGAACTGGCCAGTTTGTTACCGGGAGTTTCAGAAAACAATTGATAACCAACATTCGGAGACAGAGGTGAAGTTATCCCGTAGAAAGCATTACATGTGCTTCAAGAGAACAAATTAAAACACTAACTCTGCGAATTGTACAAAAAATTGAAAAGCATAAGTTAATTATGCTCCAGATAAGAGAAAAGCACAAATGACTGATGCAGAACTTTGAGCAATAGACCCAATTAGCACCGATAGTTTTTTAAAAAATAGTTAAACACAAATTGTCAGCATTGGAACCACAAATTTCATTTGCTCGCTCATTAGAAAAGATAATTTAAGACGACATCACTAGAACACATTTTGATCGACATAAAATAAATACAAAGTTAAGCCTTTTGTCATCAATAAACAATTTATTTATGAAAAAAGATAAACTCAGAGTAGAATATCAAAACTATAGAACAAGATACAGCCTAATCAATCAATGGACTATGGCACAAGTACTCAAATGATCCAATTTTTAAAGAAAAAGAATTGATTTTAAAATTCTGTAAAAATGCTCAAAATCAGGACACAGTATATCTACTTGCCCTGATAAAAGGCCCAAAAAACCGTTTCATAAACCCAAATTTCAACAACAGACAATTAACTACGCTATGAAGGGAAACCAAAATCTCTCCAATAAACAAATCACATAAAAAAATTGACTGGTAGACCGTTACCACTCACCTATCGTTTAAGAAGTAAGAGTAGGGATAATAGAAACGTTTATCGACATCGATGCTCTAATAAAAGTTTCAATTCTAACTCAAAATTATATTTTGGAAATAATAAATTTAGGCCACCAAGCAGTACGGGATCGCCGTACGTAAAAACAGAAAGTTATCAAAAATTTAAACCAAATTATGGTAGTAATTACACTAACAACTCAAAAGCGCAATCATCTAATTATAACAGAGATGGAAATCGTTCTAGACGACCATTCTCAGGAAATTGCGGTAGAAATGTGCGAAATTTTAATAACTCACTCTTAGACAAAGAAAAAACAGACAACACTACGTCTCATACCGAACACACTGAAAACCAAAGTGTCTCAGAAGAACATTTTCAGGAACAACAGTTCAATGATATAGTCTTGGAATGAATCCAAGAAATACACAAGACGATTATTTTAACTGCCAAGAAGAATGTAATACTCTCACTGAGGAATACATTCCTTCGACGTCATGTAAAAGCAATATTTGAGTTCCAACCCTTACGTTATATACACAACAGTCAAGTGACCATACTAGAAAAACGTTGCTACACCTATTGAAACAGATTTTCTAATTAATTTTGCGGCTACACTAAATGTACTTAACAACGACACTTGGAATGAGGTTAGACAACATCACAAGTTTCAACAAAAAACGTTAACATTTGTTCTCTCTGTAACAAATAATAGTAAACTACAATCGCATGGAACGGTAAAACTTGATTTATACCCAGATGTAACGGAACACCGATAGCACCAAAGCATAGTGTTCACGTTAACCTTTCATGTCTCGGACACAAAATTTAATATTCTAGGAACACCATTCCTAAAAAAAATATGTTGAATCAATAAATTGTTCATCTCATACACTAGAGATAAAACATAACAACGAAATAAAATCCCTTATCTTTTATGATTCATCAACAAAACAACCGCCATATTATTAAGAACAAAGAACTCATAATTTACTCAAAAAAATTTATCAGGAAGCAAAACTTTTCTTAATAGCAAGCAAGTATTTTGAATTTTTTTCATCTTTTTAAATATGAAATCAATTTAAAGAAGATGTGTTTTTCTCAATGACATTTTATGTTGAGATATAATTCTTTTAGCTTTTCTTGTCTAAATATTGCCCGGGTCAGATGTCAATTACTCTCCACCAGTGATTCACTAGTTTCATTAACGTCTTATAGTGGTGATTGACGATAACCATATTTACTTATCTCTGCGATAAAAGTCTACCTATTCAAAAATTACCAGCACAAGAAACCAAATTTTCAGTTCGTGTGCATCCGGAACGCTGGAAAAAAAAGAATTTATCGTAAACCTTTAATTTGAAATCTCATATAGACAACCTCGATAAAATTTTGATCAGAGGGACTACAAATTTCGTGCTTATCTTGAAGCTGAACAGTACAAGAAAAAAATCTATGCAAGGACTAATTTTCAGTTTTAAAATTTCAATTTTTCTGAACATGCTTTTTGAATTTGAAGAGAATCTTTTTTAAACATTACCTTTTCTCTCCATAATATTTAAAAAAATTATTGGCTTCAAAGTTTCATGTTCACACTTTGTTCATGTACATTCTTTGTTCACACTTGTTTCAATGTATTTGCTAACATTGGTTAAATATTTTTTAGAAATTGTTTCTCAGAAGATTCTCAATTGCTTTCTAGTCATTACCAACAATTTTTGATTACTTTTCTAAGTATGCTAATTAACGAAAAGTGCTAATAGTAGATTTGGTTTGACATTATCAGTTTCACTTTCAAAAATGACATATCAGAATGCGAAACAGAAGATGTTGACGTCTTCATTGGCGCTGGACTTCCGTTTTTCTATGCTTTTTGCAAACATTTTTTAATGTATTTGATGAGCCCTTAGTACGTATTCTACAGAGTTCAGTTTTTACTGCCTTGCTATTGAATTACACTGTATTGCTCAACTTACTGCTCAACTTAATTACTATAATAATGTATTGCTCAACTTGCCATTATTTTTCGTACTTTTGTTGTAACACCAATATCATCTGCTCAACAGAGGCCATGCCTCCAAATTGCATTGACATTGCGACCTTAAGTTTTAGAATGACCAGCCAACTTATGTCTGCAGTCTTTAACCCTTTTTTAAACCAAGGCGTTTTTCTCTTTTCTCTATCTGTTTGATGTCTTTCAGTTCTGATTTCTTTAGTTTCTTGTGCTGAGATTCATTTGAATTTATATACACTACAATTTTAACATGTGACTTCCGTTTTCACTACAGCTCACCAAATCTGCATAATTCCTGTTCAAAATATATACCTTCCAAGCTATGATGTTCTTGTTTTCTGTGTTCGCTTGACAGTTTATTTATCTTGCTCAAACTTCGCCGAAATTTCGTCGCCATTCTTCAATTAGTATTTGTAAAAAAGTTGGATCTTTTCCGCTTACATTTTGAAACCGACGAAAACCGATCAAAACGACGAAAAAAAAATAAGGGCTTTGATCGGTTTTGGCGAAGTAAAAGCGACGAAAACCGACGATTTCTTACGTTTAAATCCGACGAATTTCTCAACGCGGGTCAGCTGGGCGAGCAAAAACGGAAAAAGCTCCTGGACCCTTTGATGCTTCAAAGCTTTCAACTTTGGATGATGCTATATTTGGCACTCAAAAAGGCATTAAATTTCTACTTTTCAACGCTCGCAGCATACAAAATAAGTATCAAGATATATCAAACTTGCTCCAGCAGCTGGATTCGGAAACTATTGTTATAGTAACTGAAACTTGGATGAGCGAAGAAGAAAGCTTGAATATAAACCTAAGCGCTGAACACAATTTTTTGCATAAAAATCGGTCATTATCAAACAGGAGCAGCTAAGGGTGGGGGTGTAGGAATATGGATTCCTAAAAAAATTAAAATTTTAAACGCAGAAGAGAATTTGAGTTAGCGGATCCAAAATTTTTTGAAACTTTGTGACTGGAACTAGGCAACCCATTAACGGAAAAATGTCTCATTAACATCTCCTATTGTCCACATCAAAGCCTGAGTGCCTTCTTTTTAGACGAATTAAGTGCATAGGTTTCTATTGCGTTCTCAGCTACAGATAATATTCTCTTATTTGGTGATTATAACATTGATATGTTGAGTGTAAACGGGAAGAAAAGCCTTCAGAATTTTGCGGCGGGACCAGGGTTACAGTTATCTAACATTGATATTCCTACACGCATAAGCAACAATAAAAGAAGTTTGATAGATCACTGTTTTTCGACTAATGAGCAAATCACTAGTTGGAAAGTCTGCTTACCTCCTTTCGATATTGATCATAATGTAATTTTTTTTCAGAGCAAACTTTTTTTGATAGAAAAAAAAACAAAATTATTTTATTGAACGAGATACAAAATACTTTGTCGATGAAAAATTTAATAGAGACCTGGCTCTTGCAGATTGGAGAACAGTTTATCAACAAAAAACATCGATGAAATGTTTGCAGAGTTTAACAGAATTTTTTTGACAATGCTCGAGAAAAATGCACCAACAGAGAAGAAATTAATTTCTAATATAAAAATGACTACTTCAGAAAAACCTTGGGAGACAAAAGAAATTAAGCATTTAGTTGCCGAGAAACATCGTTACTTCAAAGACTACAAATTGACACAAAGTGCTGAATCATTTGTGTCATTTAAAAAGTATCGCAACCTTGTATATCGAAAGTTAAAAGAAGCACAAAATCAATTTTCAGAGGAATTTTTTTACGAAAATTGAAACCTCAAAAGAGAAATGGAAATTCAATGAGAAAAAAATCGGAAAGAAAAAAAACATACCAAACATGACAGAAATCGATGAGAATGATAGAAAAACGAAAGACAAAAAATCAATATGTAACGCTTTTAACAGAGGGCATCTACAGAGTGCAGATTGTTCCGTTGAACGTCGAAAAAACAGAGCGAAAATTTCAAGAGTTTATTTTTAGACCTTTTACTTTGAGGGAAATCTATAAAGTTATTGACAATCTAGACAACAACAAAGCACCAGGGCCGGGATACATCAATGCTTGGGCACTGAAGTCCGGAAAATATGCTCTTGGGACACATCTTCAGATTATATTTAACGATTGTATTCAAGAGAAAGTTTTTCCAACAATTCTTAAGGATGCGCCCATCACACCAATTTTCAAGAAAGGAGATGTTTCTGTTTTAACTAATTATCGTCCAATTTCTGTAACACCAATTTTCGCAAAAGTTTTTGAAAGGCTTTTACTTAATCAGTTAGTAGAATATCTTGAAAAATTTGCGCTCTTGAACAAAAAACAATTCGGTTTCCAATCTCGAAAATCGTCTACTGATGCTGTGCTTTTTTTTATTGAAAAAATAATAGGAATTTTGGAAAAAAACAACGACACAGGTGCTGTGTTCTTAGATCTTGCAAAAGCTTTCAATTCAATTTCACACGAAATCTTTCTCAAGAAAGCTGAAAATATCATCCTCTCTCAATCAACAATTTTACTTCTCAAATCTTTTCTCGAAAATCGAACACAATGCGTAAAACTGGGTATTGACTTATCAGATAAAATAACTATTAATCATGGTGTTCCACAAGGAACAGTGTTAGGACCTCTTATTTTTGTTATATGTCAACAATTTTTCTGAAAAGTTGGAAGGTGAAAATGATGTTGTTCAATTTGCGGATGACACTAGTATTATATGCAAATTTGAACGTAATGAAAATTTTCCCAAAAAAATTGAAAAAATATTAGAACAAACAGACAAATACCTGACAGAGAATCAACTCACTTTAAATGCCGATAAAACAGAGATGTTGTTCTTTACAAATCATACTAATTCGGATCCAGAGTTTTCTTTTAAAGGCGAAGTTGAAGAGAATCAAACCAGCTCCTGCATTTCGTTATCTGGGAGTACAAATTGATTCAAATTTAACCTTTGAAAATCAGCTGAACTCAGTTTTAAACAAAATGGCTAATGCAATTCGTTCTTTGTATCTTGTAAGAAGTCAAATACCTTTGAAAGTGAGAATTAATGTTTTCAAGTCAGTTGTACTCTCTCATCTTTCTTTCAGTGGAGTATTCCTTCAAACTCTTACAGTGAAAAACTTAAACCGCATAAACAGGCAAATTAACTGGGGAATAAAAGTTTGTTATTTTCGTCAAAAATTTGACCACTCTATTGATCTTCTCATTAAGGATCGTACCCTGCCAGCCGAATTGTTTATCTCAAAAGTTAGCCTAATGAAACTACAAACAGACATAAGACAATGGGAAACATCCGAAAATTTTAAAATGTTTTCTAGTCGCCATAACGCTAGACAGAACAAGAGAACAAATCAAATTATTTTAAAAACGAAAACAAAGTGGAGTAACAAATCCTTAATCTTTAAAAGCGTTCAAAAATGGAACAAATTGCCCTCTTCAAAAAGAATTTTAACAGTAAAACCTGCTTTAAAAATGTTTTAACCGAGTTTTTGCTCGATCAACACAAGAAAGTACCCGTTAATAGACAAATAGGAGCCTTCAAATCCTATTTTTACCTATGAAAACGAACAGCCACAATTTGAAGATTATTATATTAATAACAATGCCGATTAATTTATTTAACATTTTAGAGCATGCAGATATCTAACATAGGGTTATAGTGTGAGTAATTTACATGTTTTAATTTAAAAAAGACGCCAATCGATCGGAAGGAGGGTCAACTGTTATAAGAGTTTCCGTCAGCCAATTTTGAAATCTTTGTTTTTACATTTAAATAACTCGAACTGTTTAAGTTTATTTGAAAATCACTAACATTTTAGACACAATTGGGGAATTTTATATAGGTATGACCAGGACACAGTTCTGATCAACAGATAGGCATTTAAATTATTGTGATCAGATAGGGATTCAGATGAAAATAAATCTGGATCTTTTCCATTTCTGCCCCCAGCTAACTGGACGCATATTATTTGGGATCTATTCGGTTTGTTATGACCCCAGTTACAAATTATGTATTGTTAAATAGCACGTTACTATGCAAAAATAATGCACGTGCACCTCGGGGTCATAAAACAAATATTCCCATTAATCTGGGGAGAACAAAAAAGATTCAGTACTTGAACCAGCAGACGCACGTGCAAATTTTGTACCTAAAGAATCAATAATGACACGTGCTCTGTAACTGGGGATGCATGAAAAAACTGTGGGGGGGCAAACAGAAAGCATCCAAAAATTAAATTCACATCATACATTGTATTCACTCTTACATTGATTTTGCCCCCACAAACAAATTACCCCCCCCCCAACTCTTACAAAATGTGAAGATTTTTGCTAGAACATTTGACCCAGTTGCTAATCTCACATAATTTTGACACTTTTTTCAAAGCGGTAAAATCATGTTATTTCACAACAAAGTTAAGCGGTGAATTTATGTAATTTCATCGCATTCACTGCTGACTTCACACAATTATGACACTTTTTCTATGCGGTGAATTTATGTAATTTAACCACTAAGTTAAACCGTGAATTTGTACATTTTCACAGCGCTCACAGCTTATCTCACATAATTTGAACACTTTTTTGAGCGAGGCATTTATATAATTTCACCTTTACAAAGCGATAACTTTTTTCACGGCATTCACCGCGTGATATATGTTATTTCAACGCATTTACCGCCTATCTTACAAAGTTTTCCGCATGTATGTAGGCGGAGTGATGGTACCCTGGAATTTTTCGGATAGGCTTTGAGGGTACGTATTAGTTTGGTAAAAAAACACTAAGCTAAATATATTTAAAAAATTTTCGATAATTTAAGTATTATCTAGAATTCTTTTAAAATGTGGTTTCAGACAACTGTAAATACCTTTTCATTTTATCTCTGGTAAATTTGCGAAACAGTTTTAAGCTCACAATGAACGTAGCGTTTAAAAACGTTTGTTTTAGAAATCATAATTAATTTTTAAAGATAATTACACGCGGTTGGATAGCTTAGCCAGGGGGCCTCAATTGCTGTGATTAAAGCCAAGCTTTGAAAAAATCTTTGGAAGCATTGGAGGAATCAGAATACTGTTTCACAATGCTGGCTTCAAATGAATTGGAAATGACTGCAAAAGATTAAATTTAGGGGGGAAAGGCGTAAAATGCTAGTCATGCAGTTTTGCATATTAACTCTTTCGATTCTCACCTTTTATGGCCCTCACCCATTGAAGTTGGGCGAATTCAACTTATGATATAGACAATAGCCAACCCCTGGCCAGTCGTTTGAGAGCAAGTATTCTGTTGCTGGTTGGTTATCTTTTTAAGAAAGAAAGAATAAATTTCTCCTTTTTTATGATAAAATAAATCAATTTAAATCAACAATTTAATTACTTACATTATTAGCAACAATATTACATTATAATAACAAAAGATATCTTGGAGAAGACAAACAGACGTTTTAATTTAAGTTTATTTCAGATTGGTTTTGATTTCATCTTCCTTCTCATTTAGGATATGGACGCTGATTATCAACAAACGGTGCTATGAGTGCTCATCGAAAAAAGTTACTTAACTCCATGGGATCTATTCGGTTTGTTATGACCCCCAGTTACAAATTATGTATTGTTAAATAGCACGTTACTATGTAAAATAATGCACGTGCACCGGGGGGTCATAAAACAAATATTCCCCTTAATCTGGGGAGAACAAACAAGATTCAGTACTTGAACCAGCAGACGCACGTGCAAATTTTTTACATAAAGAATCAATAACGACACGTGCTCTGTAACTGGGGATGCATGAAAAAACTGTGGGGGGCAAACAGAAAGGATCCAAAAATTAAATTCACATCATACATTGAATTCAGTCTTACATTGATTTTGCCCCCACAGAGAAATTACCCCCCCCCCGACTCTTACAAAATGTGAAGATTTTTGCTAGAACATTTGACCCAGTTGCTAATCTCACATAATTTTGACACTTTTTTCAAAGCGGTAAAATCATGTTATTTCACAACAAAGTTAAGCGGTGAATTTATGTAATTTCATCGCATTCACTGCTGACTTCACACAATTATGACACTTTTTCTATGCGGTGAATTTATGTAATTTAACCACTAAGTTAAACCGTGAATTTGTACATTTTCACAGCGCTCACAGCTTATCTCACATAATTTGAACACTTTTTTGAGCGAGGCATTTATATAATTTCACCTTTACAAAGCGATAACTTTTTTCACGGCATTCACCGCGTGATATATGTTATTTCAACGCATTTACCGCCTATCTTACAAAGTTTTCCGCATGTATGTAGGCGGAGTGATGGTACCCTGGAATTTTTCGGATAGGCTTTGAGGGTACTTATTAGTTTGGTAAAAAAACACTAAGCTAAATATATTTAAAAAATTTTCGATAATTTAAGTATTATCTAGAATTCTTTTAAAATGTGGTTTCAGACAACTGTAAATACCTTTTCATTTTATCTCTGGTAAATTTGCGAAACAGTTTTAAGCTCACAATGAACGTAGCGTTTAAAAACGTTTGTTTTAGAAATCATAATTAATTTTTAAAGATAATTACACGCGGTTGGATAGCTTAGCCAGGGGGCCTCAATTGCTGTGATTAAAGCCAAGCTTTGAAAAAATCTTTGGAAGCATTGGAGGAATCAGAATACTGTTTCACAATGCTGGCTTCAAATGAATTGGAAATGACTGCAAAAGATTAAATTTAGGGGGGAAAGGCGTAAAATGCTAGTCATGCAGTTTTGCATATTAACTCTTTCGATTCTCACCTTTTATGGCCCTCACCCATTGAAGTTGGGCGAATTCAACTTATGATATAGACAATAGCCAACCCCTGGCCAGTCGTTTGAGAGCAAGTATTCTGTTGCTGGTTGGTTATCTTTTTAAGAAAGAAAGAATAAATTTCTCCTTTTTTATGATAAAATAAATCAATTTAAATCAACAATTTAATTACTTACATTATTAGCAACAATATTACATCATAATAACAAAAGATATCTTGGAGAAGACAAACAGACGTTTTAATTTAAGTTTATTTCAGATTGGTTTTGATTTCATCTTCCTTCTCATTTAGGATATGGACGCTGATTATCAACAAACGGTGCTATGAGTGCTCATCGAAAAAAGTTACTTAACTCCATGGGATCTATTCGGTTTGTTATGACCCCCAGTTACAAATTATGTATTGTTAAATAGCACGTTACTATGTAAAATAATGCACGTGCACCGGGGGGTCATAAAACAAATATTCCCCTTAATCTGGGGAGAACAAACAAGATTCAGTACTTGAACCAGCAGACGCACGTGCAAATTTTTTACATAAAGAATCAATAACGACACGTGCTCTGTAACTGGGGATGCATGAAAAAACTGTGGGGGGCAAACAGAAAGGATCCAAAAATTAAATTCACATCATACATTGAATTCAGTCTTACATTGATTTTGCCCCCACAGAGAAATTACCCCCCCCCCGACTCTTACAAAATGTGAAGATTTTTGCTAGAACATTTGACCCAGTTGCTAATCTCACATAATTTTGACACTTTTTTCAAAGCGGTAAAATCATGTTATTTCACAACAAAGTTAAGCGGTGAATTTATGTAATTTCATCGCATTCACTGCTGACTTCACATAATTATGACACTTCTATGCGGTGAATTTATGTAATTTAACCACTAAGTTAAACGGTGAATTTGTACATTTTCACAGCGCTCACAGCTTATCTCACATAATTTGAACACTTTTTTGAGCGAGGCATTTATATAATTTCACCTTTACAAAGCGATAACTTTTTTCACGGCATTCACCGCGTGATATATGTTATTTCAACGCATTTACCGCCTATCTTACAAAGTTTTCCGCATGTATGTAGGCGGAGTGATGGTACCCTGGAATTTTTCGGATAGGCTTTGAGGGTACTTATTAGTTTGGTAAAAAAACACTAAGCTAAATATATTTAAAAAATTTTCGATAATTTAAGTATTCTCTAGAATTCTTTTAAAATGTGGTTTCAGACAACTGTAAATACCTTTTCATTTTATCTCTGGTAAATTTGCGAAACAGTTTTAAGCTCACAATGAACGTAGCGTTTAAAAACGTTTGTTTTAGAAATCATAATTAATTTTTGAAGATAATTACACGCGGTTGGATAGCTTAGCCAGGGGGCCTCAATTGCTGTGATTAAAGCCAAGCTTTGAAAAAATCTTTGGAAGCATTGGAGGAATCAGAATACTGTTTCACAATGCTGGCTTCAAATGAATTGGAAATGACTGCAAAAGATTAAATTTAGGGGGGAAAGGCGTAAAATGCTAGTCATGCAGTTTTGCATATTAACTCTTTCGATTCTCACCTTTTATGGCCCTCACCCATTGAAGTTGGGCGAATTCAACTTATGATATAGACAATAGCCAACCCCTGGCCAGTCGTTTGAGAGCAAGTGTTCTGTTGCTGGTTGGTTATCTTTTTAAGAAAGAAAGAATAAATTTCTCCTTTTTTATGATAAAATAAATCAATTTAAATCAACAATTTAATTACTTACATTATTAGCAACAATATTACATCATAATAACAAAAGATATCTTGGAGAAGACAAACAGACGTTTTAATTTAAGTTTATTTCAGATTGGTTTTGATTTCATCTTCCTTCTCATTTAGGATATGGACGCTGATTATCAACAAACGGTGCTATGAGTGCTCATCGAAAAAAGTTACTTAACTCCATGGGATCTATTCGGTTCGTTATGACCCCCAGGTACAAATTATGTATTGTTAAATAGCACGTTACTATGTAAAAATAATGCACGTGCACCGGGGGGTCATAAAACAAATATTCCCCTTAATCTGGGGAGAACAAACAAGATTCAGTACTTGAACCAGCAGACGCACGTGCAAATTTTTTACATAAAGAATCAATAACGACACGTGCTCTGTAACTGGGGATGCATGAAAAAACTGTGGGGGGGGGGCAAACAGAAAGGATCCAAAAATTAAATTCACATCATACATTGAATTCAGTCTTACATTGATTTTGCCCCCACAGAGAAATTACCCCCCCCCCCCCCCGACTCTTACAAAATGTGAAGATTTTTGCTAGAACATTTGACCCAGTTGCTAATCTCACATAATTTTGACACTTTTCAAAGCGGTAAAATCATGTTATTTCACAACAAAGTTAAGCGGTGAATTTATGTAATTTCATCGCATTCACTGCTGACTTCACACAATTATGACACTTCTATGCGGTGAATTTATGTAATTTCACCACTAAGTTAAACGGTGAATTTGTACATTTTCACAGCGCTCACAGCTTATCTCACATAATTTGAACACTTTTTTGAGCGAGGCATTTATATAATTTAACCTTTACAAAGCGATAACTTTTTTCACGGCATTCACCGCGTGATATATGTAATTTCAACGCATTTACCGCCTATCTTACAAAGTTTTCCGCATGTATGTAGGCGGAGTGATGGTACCCTGGAATTTTTCGGATAGGCTTTGAGGGTACTTATTAGTTTGGTAAAAAAAAACACTAAGCTAAATATATTTAAAAATTTTCGATAATTTAAGTATTATCTAGAATTCTTTTAAAATGTGGTTTCAGACAACTGTAAATACCTTTTCATTTTATCTCTGGTAAATTTGCGAAACAGTTTTAAGCTCACAATGAACGTAGCGTTTAAAAACGTTTGTTTTAGAAATCATAATTAATTTTTAAAGATAATTACACGCGGTTGGATAGCTTAGCCAGGGGGCCTCAATTGCTGTGATTAAAGCCAAGCTTTGAAAAAATCTTTGGAAGCATTGGAGGAATCAGAATACTGTTTCACAATGCTGGCTTCAAATGAATTGGAAATGACTGCAAAAGATTAAATTTAGGGGGGAAAGGCGTAAAATGCTAGTCATGCAGTTTTGCATATTAACTCTTTCGATTCTCACCTTTTATGGCCCTCACCCATTGAAGTTGGGCGAATTCAACTTATGATATAGACAATAGCCAACCCCTGGCCAGTCGTTTGAGAGCAAGTATTCTGTTGCTGGTTGGTTATCTTTTTAAGAAAGAAAGAATAAATTTCTCCTTTTTTATGATAAAATAAATCAATTTAAATCAACAATTTAATTACTTACATTATTAGCAACAATATTACATCATAATAACAAAAGATATCTTGGAGAAGACAAACAGACGTTTTAATTTAAGTTTATTTCAGATTGGTTTTGATTTCATCTTCCTTCTCATTTAGGATATGGACGCTGATTATCAACAAACGGCGCTATGATGAGTGCTCATCGAAAAAAGTTACTTAACTCCATTGATCGTTTCTATGAAGAGGAAAAGTTTTGTGATGTTACTCTAATTTGTGGAGCTGACGAAGAGCGAGGTTTGGAGACAAAATTATTTTAGTGTCACTCAAGCTGATACATGATCTAAGATTTTTCAGGCTGTGACTGCAAAACCCGTTCAAGTGGATTGGAACATGACGAGACTCTTGATTGTGGATCACCATTTGGATCGACGGATGAATCTCGTGTCTTGTCTGGATCTGACTCGACTCGAGTAGCCAAATTATGCGAAATAAGATGCCATAAAATAGTGTTGTGCGCTGCCAGTGATTATTTTGCGGCAATGTTCAGCTTGAATATGAGAGAAGCGAGTGAGTCAAGAGTGAGACTCGACAGTATCCCTTATGGCATTATGAGGTCGATTGTCAATTTCGCATACTACGGTTAGTGTGAAATTTTGTTAAACTATCAATTTTTAGTGGTATGTCATAATTACTAAAACGTACTTCATAAAATCAAATTTCGAGCTCTGTAACATATTTTCTACCAGGCGTCTATGAGATGAATCCTATTTATAGCTCAGATAGCTCGATTTTATTGGCCTTCTCTTGGTATAAGAGTATTGGTTCTCTTGAGGTTTTTCTCTTTTTTTTATACCGGAAGTACTATGTTTTCAGGCGGCGTTTTGACATAAGATTGAAAACATGCAGTGTAAAATTGCTGTTTGAACTAATTTTTGCTGAGCGAGGGAGAATTTTCTTCCATGCGTTGCGTTGAGTGAATGACTTATGACTTTTTTGTCAGTAGTGCATCTAGATAGCCGTTTTTTGTGCATTTGACTGACTCATTTGTTAATAGCCGCCCTCATCTTCTCAGCCGGCTATTATTGCGCTCGTATTTTTTTTACTTCGTCAAACTTTTTTTCGCTTTACCATTTTGCCGCTTTTTCGACATTCTGCGTGAAATCTTTTTGACTTCTCTAGGCTAGTTTCTCTCTTCTCTCATTCTGCTAAAAGTGAATTTGAACAGCAGTTGCTAAGCAAAGCAATTCAAAATGAACAGAGTCGGTATAAAAAATTGAAGTCAGAAATAGAAACGGGATAAAACCATATTCAACTTATGATATAGACAATAGCCAACCCCTGGCCAGTCGTTTGAGAGCAAGTATTCTGTTGCTGGTTGGTTATCTTTTTAAGAATAAATTTCTCCTTTTTATGATAAAATAAATCAATTTAAATCAACAATTTAATTACTTACATTATTAGCAACAATATTACATCATAATAACAAAAGATATCTTGGAGAAGACAAACAGACGTTTTAATTTAAGTTTATTTCAGATTGGTTCTGATTTCATCTTCCTTCTCATTTAGGATATGGACGCTGATTATCAACAAACGGTGCTATGATGAGTGCTCATCGAAAAAAGTTACTTAACTCCATGGGATCTATTCGGTTTGTTATGACCCCCAGTTACAAATTATGTATTGTTAAATAGCACGTTACTATGTAAAAATAATGCACGTGCACCTGGGGGTCATAAAACAAATATTCCCCTTAATCTGGGGAGAACAAAAAAGATTCAGTACTTGAACCAGCAGACGCACGTGCAAATTTTTTACATAAAGAATCAATAATGACACGTGCTCTGTAACTGGGGATGCATGCAAAAACTGTTCGGGGGCAAACAGAAAGGATCCAAAAATTAAATTCATATCATACATTGAATTGACTCTTACATTGATTTTGCCCCCACAGAGAAATTAACCCCCCCCCCCCCGACTCTTACAAATTGTAAAGATTTTTGCTAGAACATTTGACCCAGTTGCTAATCTCACATAATTTTGACACTTTTTTCAAAGCGGTAAAATCATGTTACTTCACAACAAAATTAAGCGCTGAATTTATGTAATTTCATCGCATTCACTGCTGACTTCACACAATTATGACACTTCTATGCGGTGAATTTATGTAATTTCACCACTAAGTTAAACGGTGAATTTGTACATTTTCACAGCGCTCACAGCTTATCTCACATAATTTGAACACTTTTTTGAGCGAGGCATTTATATAATTTAACCTTTACAAAGCGATAACTTTTTTCACGGCATTCACCGCGTGATATATGTATTTCAACGCATTTACCGCCTATCTTACAAAGTTTTCCGCATGTATGTAGGCGGAGTGATGGTACCCTGGAATTTTTTGGATAGGCTTTGAGGGTACTTATTAGTTTGGTAAAAAAAACACTAAGCTAAATATATGTAAAAAATTTTCGATAATTTAAGTATTCTCTAGAATTCTTTTAAAATGTGGTTTCAGACAACTGTAAATACCTTTTCTTTTTATCTCTGGTAAATTTGCGAAACAGTTTTAAGCTCACAATGAACGTAGCGTTTAAAAACGTTTGTTTTAGAAATCATAATTAATTTTTAAAGATAATTACACGCGGTTGGATAGCTTAGCCAGGGGGCCTCAATTGCTGTGATTAAAGCCAAGCTTTGAAAAAATCTTTAGAAGCATTGGAGGAATCAGAATACTGTTTCACAATGCTGGCTTCAAATGAATTGGAAATGACTGCAAAAGATTAAATTTAGGGGGGAAAGGCGTAAAATGCTAGTCATGCAGTTTTGCATATTAACTCTTTCGATTCTCACCTTTTATGGCCCTCACCCATTGAAGTTGGGCGAATTCAACTTATGATATAGACAATAGCCAACCCCTGGCCAGTCGTTTGAGAGCAAGTGTTCTGTTGCTGGTTGGTTATCTTTTTAAGAAAGAAAGAATAAATTTCTCCTTTTTTATGATAAAATAAATCAATTTAAATCAACAATTTAATTACTTACATTATTAGCAACAATATTACATCATAATAACAAAAGATATCTTGGAGAAGACAAACAGACGTTTTAATTTAAGTTTATTTCAGATTGGTTTTGATTTCATCTTCCTTCTCATTTAGGATATGGACGCTGATTATCAACAAACGGCGCTATGATGAGTGCTCATCGAAAAAAGTTACTTAACTCCATTGATCGTTTCTATGAAGAGGAAAAGTTTTGTGATGTTACTCTAATTTGTGGAGCTGACGAAGAGCGAGGTTTGGAGACAAAATTATTTTAGTGTCACTCAAGCTGATACTTGATCTAAGATTTTTCAGGCTGTGACTGCAAAACCCGTTCAAGTGGATTGGAACATGACGAGACTCTTGATTGTGGATCACCATTTGGATCGACGGATGAATCTCGTGTCTTGTCTGGATCTGACTCGACTCGAGTAGCCAAATTATGCAAAATAAGATGCCATAAAATAGTGTTGTGCGCTGCCAGTGATTATTTTGCGGCAATGTTCAGCTTGAATATGAGAGAAGCGAGTGAGTCAAGAGTGAGACTCGACAGTATCCCTTATGGCATTATGAGGTCGATTGTCAATTTCGCATACTACGGTTAGTGTGAAATTTTGTTAAACTATCAATTTTTAGTGGTAGGTCATAATTACTAAAACGTACTTCATAAAATCAAATTTCGAGCTCTGTAACATATTTTCTACCAGGCGTCTATGAGATGAATCCTATTTATAGCTCAGATAGCTCGATTTTATTGGCCTTCTCTTGGTATAAGAGTATTGGTTCTCTTGAGGTTTTTCTCTTTTTTTTATACCGGAAGTACTATGTTTTCAGGCGGCGTTTTGACATAAGATTGAAAACATGCAGTGTAAAATTGCTGTTTGAACTAATTTTTGCTGAGCGAGGGAGAATTTTCTTCCATGCGTTGCGTTGAGTGAATGACTTATGACTTTTTTGTCAGTAGTGCATCTAGATAGCCGTTTTTTGTGCATTTGACTGACTCATTTGTTAATAGCCGCCCTCATCTTCTCAGCCGGCTATTATTGCGCTCGTATTTTTTTTTAATTCGTCAAACTTTTTTTCGCTTTACCATTTTGCCGCTTTTTCGACATTCTGCGTGAAATCTTTTTGACTTCTCTAGGCTAGTTTCTCTCTTCTCTCATTCTGCTAAAAGTGAATTTGAACAGCAGTTGCTAAGCAAAGCAATTCAATATGAACAGAGTCGGTATAAAAAATTGAAGTCAGAAATAGAAACGGGATAAAACCATATTCAACTTATGATATAGACAATAGCCAACCCCTGGCCAGTCGTTTGAGAGCAAGTATTCTGTTGCTGGTTGGTTATCTTTTTAAGAATAAATTTCTCCTTTTTATGATAAAATAAATCAATTTAAATCAACAATTTAATTACTTACATTATTAGCAACAATATTACATCATAATAACAAAAGATATCTTGGAGAAGACAAACAGACGTTTTAATTTAAGTTTATTTCAGATTGGTTTTGATTTCATCTTCCTTCTCATTTAGGATATGGACGCTGATTATCAACAAACGGTGCTATGATGAGTGCTCATCGAAAAAAGTTACTTAACTCCATGGGATCTATTCGGTTTGTTATGACCCCCAGTTACAAATTATGTATTGTTAAATAGCACGTTACTATGTAAAAATAATGCACGTGCACCTGGGGGTCATAAAACAAATATTCCCCTTAATCTGGGGAGAACAAAAAAGATTCAATACTTGAACCAGCAGACGCACGTGCAAATTTTTTACATAAAGAATCAATGACACGTGCTCTGTAACTGGGGATGCATGCAAAAACTGTTGGGGGGCAAACAGAAAGGATCCAAAAATTAAATTCACATCATACATTGAATTGACTCTTACATTGATTTTGCCCCAACAGAGAAATTAACCCCCCCCCCCGACTCTTACAAATTGTAAAGATTTTTGCTAGAACATTTGACCCAGTTGCTAATCTCACATATTTTTGACACTTTTTTCAAAGCGGTAAAATCATGTTACTTCACAACAAAATTAAGCGCTGAATTTATGTAATTTCATCGCATTCACTGCTGACTTCACACAATTATGACACTTCTATGCGGTGAATTTATGTAATTTCACCACTAAGTTAAACGGTGAATTTGTACATTTTCACAGCGCTCAAAGCTTATCTCACATAATTTGAACACTTTTTTGAGCGAGGCATTTATATAATTTAACCTTTACAAAGCGATAACTTTTTTCACGGCATTCACCGCGTGATATATGTAATTTCAACGCATTTACCGCCTATCTTACAAAGTTTTCCGCATGTATATAGGCGGAGTGATGGTACCCTGGAATTTTTCGGATAGGCTTTGAGGGTACTTTTTAGTTTGGTGAAAAAACACTAAGCTAAATATATGTAAAAATTTTTCGATAATTTATGTATTCTCTAGAATTCTTTTAAAATGTGGTTTCAGACAACTGTAAATACCTTTTCATTTTATCTCTGGTAAATTTGCGAAACAGTTTTAAGCTCACAAGGAACGTAGCGTTTAAAAACGTTTGTTTTAGAAATCATAATTAATTTTTAAAGATAATTACACGCGGTTGGATAGCTTAGCCAGGGGGCCTCAATTGCTGTGATTAAAGCCAAGCTTTGAAAAAATCTTTGGAAGCATTGGAGGAATCAGAATACTGTTTCACAATGCTGGCTTCAAATGAATTGGAAATGACTGCAAAAGATTAAATTTAGGGGGAAAGGCGTAAAATGCTAGTCATGCAGTTTTGCATATTAACTCTTTCGATTCTCACCTTTTATGGCCCTCACCCATTGAAGTTGGGCGAATTCAACTTATGATATAGACAATAGCCAACCCCTGGCCAGTCGTTTGAGAGCAAGTATTCTGTTGCTGGTTGGTTATCTTTTTAAGAAAGAAAGAATAAATTTCTCCTTTTTTTATGATAAAATAAATCAATTCAAATCAACAATTTAATTACTTACATTATTAGCAACAATATTACATCATAATAACAAAAGATATCTTGGAGAAGACAAACAGACGTTTTAATTTAAGTTTATTTCAGATTGGTTTTGATTTCATCTTCCTTCTCATTTAGGATATGGACGCTGATTATCAACAAACGGCGCTATGATGAATGCTCATCGAAAAAAGTTACTTAACTCCATTGATCGTTTCTATGAAGAGGAAAAGTTTTGTGATGTTACTCTAATTTGTGGAGCTGACGAAGAGCGAGGTTTGGAGACAAAATTATTTTAGTGTCACTCAAGCTGATACATGATCTAAGATTTTTCAGGCTGTGACTGCAAAACCCGTTCAAGTGGATTGGAACATGACGAGACTCTTGATTGTGGATCACCATTTGGATCGACGGATGAATCTCGTGTTTTGTCTGGATCTGACTCGACTCGAGTAGCCAAATTATGCGAAATAAGATGCCATAAAATAGTGTTGTGCGCTGCCAGTGATTATTTTGCGGCAATGTTCAGCTTGAATATGAGAGAAGCGAGTGAGTCAAGAGTGAGACTCGACAGTATCCCTTATGGCATTATGAGGTCGATTGTCAATTTCGCATACTACGGTTAGTGTGAAATTTTGTTAAACTATCAATTTTTAGTGGTAGGTCATAATTACTAAAACGTACTTCATAAAATCAAATTTCGAGCTCTGTAACATATTTTCTACCAGGCGTCTATGAGATGAATCCTATTTATAGCTCAGATAGCTCGATTTTATTGGCCTTCTCTTGGTATAAGAGTATTGGTTCTCTTGAGGTTTTTCTCTTTTTTTATACCGGAAGTACTATGTTTTCAGGCGGCGTTTTGACATAAGATTGAAAACATGCAGTGTAAAATTGCTGTTTGAACTAATTTTTGCTGAGCGAGGGATTCTCTTCCATGCGTTGCGTTGAGTGAATGACTTATGACTTTTTTGTCAGTAGTGCATCTAGATAGCCGTTTTTTGTGCATTTGACGGACTCATTTGTTTTTCGTGTAGTTACGTTTCTTTCGATTGTAACTGCAGGATTATATGAGCCTCTACAGATGCTACAGTGTTTTTGAAGGCCCAATAATGCGTCTATCTTAAAAATGTTGGCTAGTTTTTCAACCTTACAAGATCACATCTTTCCAATGAGACAATTTTGTCCGATTTCAAAACTTTGCATTCAGAGTCTCTGCTAGTTCGTGGAGATTTTGAAATGATTGTTGTTTCTGTTGTTTTCACCTGTTTTCTTAAAGACTCTTCATTTCACTTTTCAAAAAGTGCTTGTTTCAGTGATTTCAATGCAGAACTTCTTTTTTTCAACATTTAAATTATCTAACAGCCGCTGTCCTGACCTCTCACTGTGGAAATGTCTCCAATGAGCGAAAGATAGTCTAACTGATTCGAAAGTCAAAAAAGTAACGAAAGTGAAATCGAGACTTGATGATGATGACGGTTTAAAATGATTTGGCTAGACTCCAAATGATTGCTACACTGTATGACTGAAAGATGGTTGGTAATTGATGTGAAAACTTTGTGTGATCCCTGCGCACTGTTAGTAACTGAAGGGAAGACCATCTTGTAAGAAATACTGTGTAAGGTGCAGACAAGATAGAAGTAGTGATATTCACAGAAATTAAAATTACAGCGTAGTGTTGCAACTGTGATGGCAGAGCTTAAATGATAGAGTGGCTACACTACGTTTGCTCCAGACAACACTTGCACTGCTTCTCCCGAAAGATGGTTGAGGGAGACTTAAGGTTCTTGGGGCGCAACACCTCAAAGAGCAGGTCCCCAGATGATCTTTAAACCGATTCTCTAGTTTACTCTGGCTTGGAATTTATTCCTCTTAAGGTCAGTAGACTAAATACCTGCGGCTTCGGCCAGAGGGGATGTGCACTTGAAGGTTTTATGAGGGCAGCTAACCCAAACAACACATAGCTGGCAACAATGCAAAAGGTATGAGGCGACAGACAACTAATAACGTGTATTGGAGCTACAGTGCGTGTACATTTTCGGAAAATGAAACTGCTGAGATCAAGCGATTTGGGCATGAAAATAACCTATCGAGTACAGACAAAATTGGTAATGCTTGCTTTTGTTAACATAAATCAATTTTTGCCGGCTTTCTGCTACTGATTATAGCTCAGCTGTAGGTCAGGTAGCTTTTTGATGCTCAGTTGAGGCAAATGGAGCAGGATCATGAATTAAAAAAACAACGGAACAGAACTCATGCATATTGACTAAGTTTTTTAGGGAACGCATTTTTTTTTTGAAAAATGTAAATTACTAAATTGAACTTTTTTACATATAGCAGACTGGCTCAAGCTGTGCACTGAGTGAGGCTAGAGACGTGCATAAAACTAATTTTGCGTGATAATTGCTTACCCAGATGTGATCTTAATAGTTCTTTTGACACAACCAGAGGGGACAAATAACCCCAATATCTCGCCCAATGGGTCGGGAGTTTGACAATGAGTGTTTTCATCAAAATCTTACCGCTCAATGAGAGAGGGGGTGCAGCTTTTTATTTCACCCAAAGAGATGATATAGCATCAAATTTTATTTCGATGGAGAAAGTACCAAAGTGTTGCATCTAAAGCGCTGTTAATTTGAACATTTTTATCAACTACAATTACACCAAATTTAAATTCTCTGAATTTAATTCATTGTTGAGCTAATTCGTTTTTTTCTGTTCAATAAATTAGCCGAATTGTTGTGATAAACTTATTAAATAGTTTCAGAGAACGAACATGACTACTTCTCAGAGTGAAGACGTACAACACATGACTACTTCACCGAGTAAAGATGCCAGATCTAAGATACCACGATCAAACACCTCTCGCAAAAGCAGATAACAAGCGTCTATGTAGTGCATTGAGCCCGGAAGACAATGAAAGTGACCTTACTAAAACGGTTCAAGAAGCAATTCAAGCAGGAGTAGCATCGTCAATGCCCGATATTATAAAAACGATTCAAGATCAACTGACTACGAAAATCAAAGCCGCCGTTGATGAGAGCCTTAAAAGTTTGAGAGAAGACATCACGAGGGAAGTTAAAGAAACAGTTTTTTACGCCGAAGAAAGAAGTGACCTGAAAGCTAAATGTGACAGTGAAATGCTGGAATCGTACAACAGACGAGAGAATGTGTGAATAATTGGTATGCCTGAAAGTTCTGCAGATGTTATGGACAGAGTTGTTGATCTTGCTAGTTTACTTGCTTACGTTAGTGCAAACGATATCTCTATTGCTCATCCAGTGCCGACTAAGAAGCCAGGTCCAAGTCCTCTGATTTTTCGTTTCTCCCAGAGAGTTGCGAAGGTAAATTTATTAAGAAACAAGAAGAATTTGGAAAATTTCGACTAACTGAAGAACGTTCGCATTTTTGAAGACATGACTGCGTCTAGACTGAAGTTTTTTAATTTAATGAAGAGTGACAACAACATCGAGAAAGTTTGGTCAAGAGAAGGAACATTACACTACGTCAAAGCTGAAGGTGACAATAGAGTGTATAAAAACAATTCCCTATATGATGGTGGTCAAGTGTTGGGATACGACTTTTATACTGTACAGAGCTGCTTTAAAGATACTCGAGTTTTTATCAGAAAAAGTCAAGAATCTGGATCCTAATCTGTTTCTGTCTCCGGGTGCTATTATACCAACTACTATGTCTATATTAACTGTGAATGTTCGGTCTTTAAAAAAACATCTTAATGATTTGGAAGCACTTGTTCATAGTCTTGAGTCTCCACCAAATGTAATATGTCTCACTGAAACTTGGTTAACTATGACATCGATTCCTTATTGGTTCCAGGCTATAAGAATTATGCAATTAAGAATAGAAACACACTTGGCGGAGGTGTGATGATACAAATTCAGGATTCCATGTCCTTGTTAGAAACACACTCAACAGATATGGAAGAGACCCTTCTTGTCTCATTGGAGTATAAAAAGTACAGCTTTAAATCGGCTACTGTCTACAATCCACCAAGAACAAATAAACTAAAATTCGTCGAAAAATTGGATAATTTTTTGAATGAGTTAACGTTCTTAAATTGCCGTACCGTTATAACTGGTGATTTTAACATTGACATTCATGTAAAGAACCAATTACAATCTAATTATTTAGGTACGATATCTTCTAATGATTTTGAGCTTGCCAATCTTGAAACTACCAGGGAAACTTCTAACTCCGCAACTTGTCTAGACCACTTTATATATCAAAATTTCGCCAGCCCTGATTTTAGTGTACCAACTCAATGAAAACTTCTCGGATCATTATCCTATCCTAATGAAGTGGCCAATTAATGTTGATACTGAACAAAACTATCTGCCGTTTAGAGACATAAGCTTTATAAAAAATCAAGAGCAACTGTCGAACTACTTTATTGACTTAGACTGGAGCCTAAGGAATCGATGTCGCTTTTTAGTTTCTGATAGTACCGATGAGTTGTTTACTAAATTCAACAACGTTTTCCTGGAAACCACTCACAAGTATGCTCCTCTGAAATGCTTGACCAATAAAAAGTCTAAGGTACCGAAGTGGTTTACCAACTCACTTAAAAACTTGCGCTTCAAAAAAATAAAGCACATCGAAGCATGAAACAAAATCCGCAAAATATTGAGGCAGCGACAAAATTCAAACTATTACGCAGTTTTGAAAGAATTACGAAGTTTGAAACATGTGTCATAAAAGCTAAAAAAGATTTTTATAGACAAAAATTTGAATCATGTATGGGAGACTCAAGGCAAACATATAAGTTAATCAATGATATAAAAGGAACTAATCTCAAAAGTTCGCAAGTACTGGCACTAAACTCATGTAGTGAACGTTGCACTGATTCCAGCAGCGCTGACATTGCTGAGCAGTTTAACACAGTCTTCACCAATGTTGGTCCGAAGTTGAAAGAAAAGATTAAACATGTTCACCTACCTGAAATGAACGAAGTTAACCACTCCGTGTATCTAAAACCAATAACCATTGACGAGGTAAGAGAAATCATTGAAAATCTAGACAATAAATTCTCATCTGGTGATGATGATATCTCTAATGTCATAGTAAAGTTATCATCAAATATCACGATTCCATACCTAACTCAGGTAATCAATAAATCTTTTGAAGAAGGAATGTTTCCCGATGATCTGAAAAAGGCTAAAGTAATTCCCCTTCACAAGGATGGATCAAAACTAGATGAAAATAACTACAGACCAATTTCTCTTCTAATTGTTTGGAGTAAAATTATTGAACGTGCTTTGTTCATTCGCATATATGCCTACATGGAATATCATAATTTTCTTTTCAATAGGCAATTTGGGTTTTGTGCCAAACACAGTACAATTGACGCTCTTGTTGAATTAGTTGAGAAAATAAGGTTGAATTGCCAAAAATGTAAAAGCTATCAGTTTCTTTCTTGATCTTAAAAAAGCTTTTGATACCATTGAGCATGATATCTTATCAAAAAGATCGAAAACACTGGTATAAGGGGCCCAGCTTTAACTTGGATAACATAATACTTAAATGGGAGACATCAGCGGCTTATTGTTAATGGGACCTGTTCATCGTGGAATTCCATAGTTTGTGGGGTTCCACAAGGCTCAATTTTGGGTACGTTATTGTTCCTCATTTATATCAATGATCTGCCTACAGTTCGCAAATCTCTTGATGTTATTTTATTTGCGGATGATACAAATCTCACCGCAATCAATAAAGACAATAATTCAGTGCAAGAAGATCTGCAGAACATCAATAATTGGTTGATTGCTAATAAGTTAATACTAAATATGGAAAAAACCGTACAAATGAATATAGGGAACAAAAATAGTGCTTCCAAATCAGTGTTTAAGTTTGATGATGTTTTTATTGAAGTTGGAAATCTTTGTAAGTATCTCGGAATCTATGTAGATAGTAAGTTAAGTTTTCAATCACATATAGATTATATTAAGAAAACACTCTCAAAACAGTGTGGTATTATATGTAAGCTGCGTTACTGTGTACCCAGAAAACAGTTAATTGATTACTACCGAAGCAATGTTAACCCAATAATTCAATACGGTATTTTGGTATATGGCTGTTGCACTTATTCGTCGCTTTTACCTATCTACAATCTGCAGAAAAAAATTTTTAAATTTATTTCAGGAAATTGTCAGGTGGTTCCAGGGACATTTTTATTTCTAATAAATTGCTAACAGTATTCGAGTTTCATTTATATGAGCTGCTGAAATTTGTCCTGAAATCATTGAAAAAGATGCATAGCGAAACTTATCTAAATGAACTCTTTGAATATGAGCATGGTACCAGAAACACTAGAAGGTCTACCAGAAATTACTTGAAAATTCCCTCCTTTAAGAAGCAGTTTGAGCGCTCCTCTATTTCATATCGTTTTGCAAGGTTATTTAACATACTGAGAAAGAATGAAGTTCTAGCACAAAATATTGAAGACGAAAATTGGCAAAAAATATCGCAATTTTATCATAAATTCAAAGAAAGTTACTTCCTGAATAATGAGGAGCTAGTATCCTATATAAAAATCGACGAAGAAAATCGAACTGCAGAAAAGAAAAAAAATTAAATTAATACGTAGTAGCTGGAATTAACGGCTCTCTTGTTAGCAAAGACACAGTGTTAGTCGTTCTTCCGCGATTAAGCATTGTTCCTTGTTCAAATCTCTACGACCGCGTTCTGAGGTTTGGCCTAGGCGTTGGCACCGGTGACCTGGTCATGGAATGTTAAATATTTAACTGTAACTATTTAACTTTAGCCAGGGCAGATACTAGGTGGGTTTAATAACCCCGTCTATCTGTCCTCTCCGATATACGTTTTGTTGTTATGTTATATGATTAAATAAATTTTTAAATTAAATTGATTTAATTTGCTCTCTAATATTTGGAAAAATTTATTCTTTCTTTCTTAAATCTGCAATAGAAGTTATACTCACCAGAGAGTTAGTCAAAAAGAGACAGGTGAATGCCTTGACATTCTCTTTCATTTATACTTTCGGACTCCACTTTATTGTCTCTTTTTACTATCTTCTGGCCCGTCACGCTCAAACTTTATCACACTGAGTTACCTCAATTGTTGACTTTTCGAAGCTCAATTGTTGACAAAGCTGCCAATGCTAGTGCAAGTAGCAAACTAGTCCAATGAGCTGTGTTTGGGCGACAATCGCTAAGTTTTGGCATTCCTCGTGAACAAAACTTGGAGTTTTGAACTACTCATGAAACTCCAATGAGATGTAGACTTGAAGCTCTTTGGAACGAGATCTGTAGAATAGAAAGCGATGAAGTCAATTCTGGTCAAAATGTGAATGGCCCAAATTTGATTGCACATGCGTATGCACCTAATTCCAACTATCGTATTCTCTCAGTTCGCTCATAGAGTCCTAATTTCCGCAGACGCAGAAAGTACAATGTCTACCCCTTCATTGACCCTTTGCCACAGTATTCCAACCGTAACTCCCCACTTTCACAGCAACCCACCACCACCACCATTCTTCAATTAAGCTTAAGTTAGCTTCCCTAAGCTGCAGCTGCCTACCGATGAAGTCACCTGCTCTGCTGTCCTTTGAGAGCTATTCGACCGACGTTAGTCGGTTTTGTTCACAACCGCTCGTTTGATAGGTTTAGAGTGAATTTTGATACGATAAGGGACAATTGTGAAATTTTGAAATAGCGACTATAAATATCAGTGAAATTTTGTACTTTTAGGTCCTTTTAAATTCAATTATTAAAATAACAAGGAGGCTCGTTAATGTGCGTTTGCACATGATGTTCCGACCCGAGCTCATCTAAATTTTTGACTTAATTGTCAACCAAATGAAGAGACAACAAAAATGGATGTTTGAGTTTAAAAAATCGTTACTTAACCTAACTACTAATTGATTTACATAATGCCATGCCTCATGACAGCGCTAACAAGATCTGCCATTAAAATACTGCAAGAAAAAAAAACAAACAAAACAAGCAAAAACAAAAATTTCACTGCAAAAACTCAATATCTAAATTTAAAAGCACCTAGTAACAACGTCAAAATGCAATCAGATGAAACCTTAACTACACAAATTTAATTTTCCTAATTATACCGCAGACGGATTTTTTTTAAAAAAATTCCTTAATGAGACGAGGTAAAAAGTGCACAAAAAGAAGAAATAATGAGGCTAAATTCAAAAAACAATCAATTTTTACACACAAATTATTTCAGAACTCTTAAAAATCATTAGCTTTTATCAGAATATTTATTGATAATTTTACTAAAAAGTCATTGTGAAACTAATAGGTACTGTCTTTGGTTAGACTAAGCCATAGTAATGGTCTAAGATGCAGAAAAACTAAAAAAATACAATTTGCGAACACACAAATTAATGAAGCCATTAAAATCATAAGCTATAATCTCAATTTTATATATTTATTACAGTGTTTATATTTATGCTAATTCAGCTCAAATATACTAAAAGAATAACTAAATTCGTTTGGGCCACATTTGAATATCATTGGGATCTGTTATTACGCGGATGTGCTAAAAGAAGAGAAAAAGAAACACAAAAACAGCACTTACAATTCTTTTATGAGAACGTATATTGTCCAACAAACACAACTTCCAAAACTTAGCTTACAACATCATTTCAGTAGATATGTTAGTTTTTCGAATAGAAGAAATGGATGGGACCTCTCAATGATGAGATTAAGTTACAAGTTGACGAAAAGAACAAGAAAAACTGAAAAGTTTGAAAAATCTTTGAAAATGTATAATATAATCAACTTTAAGACTTTTCGCTATAAACTGATTGCTTCGGGTAACGTCAATAATTCAATCCTCAATTATAAGATTATGAGACCGTTCAGCATTTTACGGCCTCCTAAAGAAATAAAAAACAGGCAAAAGCAGCAAAGTCAAAAAAATTGAGCGAGAAAAGTGAGCCATAAAAAATGAAATTTTCAGTAAAAACCTTTCCAATTTCAATTTATTTTTTGGCAGCATTGGGATTCTTCTTTTTTAACAGTATGACTTCAAAAAATTAACAACTAAGAACATTTACATTAAAACCACGAAAATTTCTAGAAAACCCGTAGCATCAACGCCATTAAATTCAATAGCTTTCATTGGAAGCCAATATATACGCTAAGTTTTACGCCGCAAAGATGTTCGTCTTTCATAATTCATCAGTAAGATATTACACTAAGTCATTGACTATGAAAACAATAACAAATACAGGCAAATTTAAAAATTCATAAGAAAATTGCGAAAAGAAAGTGTTGAAACCGTCTCTGAAGACGTTATCTATGATCCATTGAACGTCTTCTCTGAGCCAATGGGAACTCTTAATATTAGGATAAAATGTGATAAGATTTCAAAAGAAACCATTAATACGAAATTATCCAAAATTTGTTTAAGTTTTTTTTTGAAATCTTGTGGCATGGAAGTCATTTAACCTATAGTTAGAAGATAAAACCGCTAACCTGATTAATTTTAATTGAAGGAGGTTCTGTCATTACTGAGACTGACTTAGAGCTCACAAAAATGAGTTTATCATCGGTTGATGTTAAAAAAATTCGAAAAAAATTTTTTAAAAGTCTTAACAGCCATTAGCTGTCCTCTCAAAGCATTAGATAGGTTCACTTGACGATCACTAGGAACCTCATTGCACTCTTAGTGTGCATATCTATGCCATAGGACTACAAAGAAAAATCTCAAAACGAAAATCAAAACTTAATTAAAAATTACGAAAACTCAAGAGTCGAAGCTAAGAAAAAAATTTGAGCGATTCCTTTAAAACGAATTTCATATTCAATGGGAATCATTTGACTGTAATTGAGGTTTGTAATTATTGGAACATTGATATGTAAATTGACGAGTTTCTAGGTGGCTAAAAACAAAAAATATGAAAATTTTTCTAAAAAAGCTCTCAAATGGAATTCGATTTTTTTAATAGTAAACTTAACTCTGAGACCAGAACCAGTCTTATTCGTCCGTCGCCTTTCGTCGATTAGGAACACAAAATTGTTTCATTTTGGTGGAGTGAAATGTAATTTTGACTTAATATTTTTATAGAAGAAATCTCGATAACTCTCGAAAAAAAAACGAAATTCAAAAAATCTTCGAATTCCACGCTGGACGAGATTTTTAATGATACCACTCACATTTCTCTACGATGAATATAGCAATCGGTCAAAATTGTTTGAACAAAAAACCCATTTGAGTATATAGTTCCTCCCCCCACAAGTGGGGTCGGTACAATAAAACTCAATTTCTCGTGCTCGAGACCACGACACGTACTTTTCGTCCGATCGTTTTTTCCGTCGGACAATTTGACTTTTATCCTCAAAAACAGGTAGGAGAGTAATAAGATCTCTTAAAGCTTAGCGATTTGCTAGTCTCTAACGAAGCTATTCGCCGAAACTTTTTTAAGAGACATAAGTTCCTGATGTGATGGGGGGTTCTTAGAGTTGCCCTCTCCCGTACTTATCCCCACTCCACCTCATTTCACCACACCCCCGCCCCCACCCGCGCTGAGCAGTTAGCCCCCCGCTCATACCACCTGCCTCAATTAAGCTAAAGCTAGCATCTCTAAGCTGCACCTAGCTACTGACTAAGCCAACAGCTCGTCAGTCGTTTGAAAACAGATCGCCCGACATTAGTGGGTTCTGTTTCTTTAGGTGAAATTAATCTATCTGCGGACAATGCTATGAACACTGCTCTAGTGGCCAATTTTCTTCAAGTATCGGAACTGGTGGAACTGTGCTCGTCCTTCCTGGTTCAATCTCTCACAATGTCGAACTCTATCCTAACCTTCCAGTGGGCGAGAGAAAACAATCTTACCACATTGACTAGTGCCGCGTTAACCTTCATTCTGGTAAGTCGTTATCACACTGTAGCTGTAATTGGCCATTGCATGATAAAGAGCACCCAATTTAGTGGTACTGGAATCCTGAAATTATAGATGTCCTTGTTTCTGTAATGAATCCATAATGGTATGCAATGTCGTTGGAAGTCTTAAGAGAAAGAGCCTTGTAATTTTCATGCGCCTCGGCGTAAATTCTTAATAATCATAGCTGAATTCAAACGCAGTTTTCCGCGAATTGTGCGTTTATTGAGGTTCCTTGGTTCGCAAAAATTCTTCAATCTTCTACCAAAAAGTTAAATACACTTAATGTCATCAAAATTTGTTGATAGATATACTTGTCCGTTTTCATAAGTAAAAGACGACAGATATCAGTTCCCGTGTCAAAGAGAGTGAAAAGTCAATGTACAATTCAATGGCAAATAATTTTGAAGCGTTGAAGTTATTAGTTAGAATATTATAAATTTGGGAGTTGATCAAAGTTTCTTATGTAAACCTAAAACAAAGCAGTTTCCAGTTAGACTTTGCATTTCAGGTCATAATTCAAAATTATGACTTTTCAGTTGGAAGGCCTTTGAGAGATCTAAAAATGCAGTTGACATTTTGTCCTTTTTTACTCTGAGCTAACTGTTTCACTGATTGAGTTAACCAAATAATAGCGTATTGCTTTAAATAAGAGCTTCTGAAATCAAATAGTTTCAGACAGTGTTGTTTTGCTCGAAATGATATTTGATTCAAGCCAAGCCTGATTTTCTCAAATAAGTGTCAATGCTCTTATAAGAGAAATCATCCTATTGATTTTGGGGAATATTTGTTTTTTCCGGAGACGAGAAAAACAGTTATTTTTGAGCTGCTATTGGAAGCTACTACGGTCAATGCAACTGTCTAAAAGCGTCGTCAGTAAAATGTGGACCAAAAATTTTCCACCTGTTTCAATGGCCTTTTTTGCAGGCCTAAAAGGTTTGTTTGAAGCAGATAATGTATAAAAAGTTTGTTCCTGCTGTCTGAAAGACACTGATTGAAAACTCTCCTCCACCATCACTGTAACACCTGAGTCTTTTTCTTAGTACTACAGTAAAGCTTGAAGAACCAATTATTAATGCGAATCGTTTTTCTTTTAGTTTTATGAAATGATCAAATGACTTTTTGAACTAGGGCCTTTTCTCTTTTTAATTGTGTTAATTTTTCACTTTTGAAAGTTATTTGCATTTTATTTTTTATCTTTTCTGCCACGAGGACCATGTTTTTTGTCATCCGTTTTCTGAGGAGCACATTAGAGGACCTTAGCCGCGTTTAGTAGTCTTTCAAGTGCTTAGTGTAATGAAGCTACCGGTAAGGCCATAGTTTAAGGTTAAAAGGTCATTTTTAGGAGTTTTTGAGACCAAAATGTTTCTTTTTTTATGAATAGTTTTAGCTGCACAATTGGAAAAACTGTGAGTAATTAATTGCTTTAAGATTCAGCAGGGTTGTAGATTAATCGATTTTAAGACAGGATTCAAAAACATGGCAGGATTCAAACTTGAGCCTCTGTAAACGTGATAGTTTTTTATGCAAATGTTTTGCTTGACCCTTTTGTTTAGCGTTTGACCTCTTTCGTTTTGCGTGATCTAAATTTCTTTCTTATTCACAAATGTCAGCAGCCAAAATCAAGTGGCTGCAGTTCACTACTAAAAGTCCAGCCGAAATTGGTGCACTTAAAATTTTATTAGTGGATATAATGGTATATGATTAACCTCTAATGACGTCATTTGAATCCCCCTGAGTGGTTTGAGCCCCCCTCAACCCACTGAAGCAGACTGAGTTAGATTAGAGCTCCCACTAGTTCGAGAGAATTTCTTATGACGTTTTTGCTTATGTTCTGCTAAATGTCCTATAAGTTGGGTATGTTCATAGTTTTTTAACAGACGCTTTGTTTGTTAATAGACGCTGCGTTAAAGGGTACTAAAATAGTATCTAGGAACTTTTTTAAATTGCTATCATACAAAGTTTGTAGCAGTTATATTATTCCTGGTGGTTTTTTAATGCGATTTTTCGCTTGACCGATTTATTGTCTGACCCATTTGACTTTTCGTCCTGAGAAACGGGATAATCAGGTACCGCCCAGCGGGCATTAAATTGACTGAGGGCATTTCAACTCACTAGTCTCAAATTATGCGATTCACTGAAACTGTTTTAGAGACTTATACGTATGTTGTTATGGGCGGTTTTTAGGGGTTGACCCCTCCCCCCCACACACACGCACACACACTTCACCCCAAATCACTTCTTATACCCAAATCCAAATCTCCACCCCTGCACAGCGTTCTGGCCGTGAGGCCCAGTGCTGCCAAAGACCCCTCCCATTGCTGCCCCCCATCAGACCCCCTCCCCGAGAAAAACAGTTATTTTTGAGCTGCTATCGGAAGCTACTACGGTCAATGCAACTGTCTAAAAGCGTCGTCAGTAAAATGTGGACCAAAAATTTTCCACCTGTTTCAATGGCCTTTTTTGCAGGCCTAAAAGGTTTGTTTGAAGCAGATAATGTATAAAAAGTTTGTTCCTGCTGTCTGAAAGACACTGATTGAAAACTCTCCTCCACCATCACTGTAACACCTGAGTCTTTTTCTTAGTACTACAGTAAAGCTTGAAGAACCAATTATTAATGCGAATCGTTTTTCTTTTAGTTTTATGAAATGATCAAATGACTTTTTAAACTAGGGCCTAGGGCCTTTTCTCTTTTTAGTTGTGTTAATTTTTCACTTTTGAAAGTTATTTGCATTTTATATTTTATCTTTTCTGCCACGAGGATCATGTTTTTTGTCATCCGTTTTCTGAGGAGCACATTAGAGGACCTTTGCCGCGTTTAGTAGTCTTTCAAGTGCTTAGTGTAATGAAACTACCGGTAAGGCCATAATTTAAGGTTAAAAGGTCATTTTTAGGAGTTTTTGAGACCAAAATGTTGCAATTTTTCGTGTTTTTTTAGTAGTTGCAGCAAATTTGTGGACATAGAATCCGTTTTTTTATGAATAGTTTTAGTTGCACAATTGGAAAAACTGTGAGTAATTAATTGCCTTAGGATTCAGCAGGGTTGTAGATTAATCGATTTTAAGACAGGATTCAAAAACATGGCAGGATTCAAACTTGAGCCTCTGTAAACGTGATGGTTTTTTATGCGAATGTTTTGCTTGACCCTTTTGTTTAGCGTTTGACCTCTTTCGTTTTGCGTGATGTAAATTTCTTTCTTATTCACAAATGTCAGCAGCCAAAATCAAGTGGCTGCAGTTCACTACTAAAAGTCCAGCCGAAATTGGTGCACTTTAAATTTTATTAGTGGATATAATGGTATATCATTAACCTCTAATGAGGTCATTTGAAGCCCCCTGGGTGGTTTGAGCCCCCCTCAACCCACTGAAGCAGACTGAGCTAGATTAGAGCTCCCACTGGTTCGAGAGAATTTCTTATGACGTTTTTGCTTATGTTCTAAATGTCTATAAGTTGAGTATGTTCATAGTTTGTTAACAGACGCTATGTTTGTTAATAGACGCTGCGTTAAAGGGTACTAAAATAGTGTCTAGGAACTTTTTTAAATTGCTATCATACAAAGTTTGTAGCAGTTATATTTTTCCTGGTGGTTTTTTAATGCAATTTTTCGCTTGACCGATTTATCGTCTGACCCATTTGACTTTTCGTCCTGAAAAACGGGATAATCAGGTACCGCCCAGCGGGTATTAAATTGGCTCAGGGCGTTTCAGCTCACTAGTCTCCAAGTATGCGATTCACTGAAACTGTTATAGAGACTTATACGTATGTTGTGATGGGCGGTTTTTAGGGGTTGACCCCCCCCCCCCCACCCCACACACGCACACACACACACACTTCACCCCAAATCACTTCACATACCCAAATCCCCACCCCTGAACAGCGTTCAGGCCGTGAGGGCCCAGTGCAGCCAAAGACCCCTCCCACCGTTGCCCCCCCCCCCCCCCCCCCATCAACCCCCCTCCCCGCGGCGCTCATCTCACGCCCCTTCATTTAAGCCAAAGCTGGCCTCACAAAACCGTGGCTAGCTGCTGACAAAGCGTACCGCTCGCGGGTCGTTTGAGAACAATTCGCCCGACGTTAGTCGGTTGTGTTTTCTTTTGCAGTTGGTTAAAATTGATTTTTTTTCCTCGCTAGAAGAAAGAAAGTTTTCATTTACAGGAGACCAATCTCAATTACTATTCCAACTCTCGTTTACTTCGTATAGTTTCATATGATTTTTTGCTTCTGATCGAGTCAATGAGTCACGTGAAAGATTATGGATGATGTTTAGGATAATTTCGTGACAATTCTCGGCTGTGTTGAGGACGATATCAACCAATGTTTAACTGCGGATGCGTTCGAAGATATAATCAAGTCAGAAATGCTCAATGTGCCCGATGAAGACACTGTCTTTCAAGTAAGTTTTCTAGCGTTAGATAGCAGTTATTTAGTCAACTATCAACGGCAGATTTTGAACCGAAATTTCTAAAATATCGGAGATAAGGATTCAACAACGCATGAATTTCAAATAAGTTGTTTTAATTTACTAAATCCCTTGCAAACCAGTTACAGTAATTTTCGAATTCCGAAGTGCTCTAATTTGAATCAAAGTTTTACAGGTTGTGGTCAATTGGGTGAAGAGTGATCATGAGAAGAGACATTATTTGTTACTGAGGATGTTAAAACACGTCAGACTTCACTTCATTTCATCACAGGTAAGCCACACACAAAATATGGATGCTTTTTGGTGCGGGGGGGGGGGGGGGGGGTTGTTATTTCTTAAGTTGCAATTAAGCACAGTCAAGTTTGTGTTTCTATCAACCAATTCGAGAAAAAGTTTTAGTTCAATAAATTTTTTGATTATATTTTGCTGTGCCGAACTTCGTCTTCGTGCGCACATACTATGTCTATGTAAGGGCTAATCAAAATGCGTAGAACTCAAGTGATGTTAATTTGAAGCTATTCCAATAATGAAATTGTTTTTCAACGAGCAAAAATTCTTATTAAGATTTAATCAGTGGATCTAGATTTGCTCTAATTTAACTGAGAACGCGAATGTAAAGAACTCAACCATTGCACAATGATAATAATAATTTTTATAGGTTCTATGTTTATAAAAACAGGTTCAAGTTTCTAAATGATGAAATCTTCATTTTAGGTTCTACGAGAACAAAGATCTCACAATTGGTTGCTGCAATCTAGCAGTGAAGCAGTTTCTTTGCTAACCAACGTAATCGACAGTCTGGACGAAAATGCACAATCTACCCAAATCTTGCCTTCTCAGAATCCTAGACCGTCCACGTTAGACAACCTGATTGTAATCGGCGGTCTCGAACCAAATTCGACTGGGCCAAATTATATGGAGCGTTACAGTCCAAGAGAGAATGTGTGGGCTAGAACCGATATGGAAATGGCAAGAGCGCAAGTTATGTTTAACTGTGTTGAGATTGAAGGGAGGATTTTTGTGATTGGTGGAAGGAACGCGCTTAAAACTTTGGGAAATGTTGATTGCTATGACAGTGAAGGAAAAGAGATTGATGATCAGCTTCCAAGAATGCAGACATGCAGGTAATTCTAGATTATGATTTGAGCACTTCCGAAGTCAAGTATTCTAGTCTAAATGGTGTTACTACCGTTTAAAAATTGTCCGTTTTCAAGCTATAGTTTGTAAGCGTATTTTTTAATGAGAAAGAAGCTCAATAATAGGAATTGACATGCCAGGTTTCAACATGCCCGGTGTGTATTCTGACCATAGAGATTTTGGTACTATGAGAAATAATTTATTGTTCTGTAAACGTAAAATTCTATTCAGTATTCTCTGAATCCAGAAAAATGAACTTGCCTGTAATAACCAAATAATATGAACATTGAATCTTTGAGGCATGACGAAGTAGAGACAATATTTAACAAGAAAAATGAGCTGATTCGACAATTTAAAAAAATATCCAAACTGTAACTTGAAAAAAATGTAAATAAGAAAATACCTCCATGTTTCTATACAAAACAGTAGTTGCTACGCAGGAAAAAGATTTTTTAATTGCGCTGGAACGAAGTTCATAGCAATTATTAATAGCCGCATCCTCAATTCTAGGTGGCTATTATAGCGCTCCTAAATTTTTTACAATTCAAAGAATTTGAATTGTATTGGGGCGCTGTTTTTTTAAGATGTGTTCACACATTTTTCAATGACTTTGATCTTTCAAAACGGGATCAACAGGTAACAATGAAACTTAATGCCCAGCGGGCATTAAGTTTCATTAGAGGCCCACGGTGGTTTTCAGTAGTCCTTCAAGTGCTTAGAGTGGCGCAGCTGCTGGGATGGCCCTAATTTAAGGTTAAAAGGTCATTTTTAGGTGTTTTTGGGCTCAAAATGGTGCAATTTTTCATGTTTTGTCATTCTTTTCAGTTTTTTAGAATGATAGTTTGATAATAGGGCACTGTATAGTTCTAGTAATAATGGATTGGTTTTCAACATTTTAATGTCTCGAATTTTAGCATTTTTTGGATAAAATCTGCAATTTTTTTTAAGGTTTCCTAAGGTTTTTGTCAAATTTTTGATATTTGTCCATTCTCAAGTGCCAGGAAACCTGTCTTACGGCCTGAAAAACTTACTGCATGGTTGGTAGTTTCAATGGATTTGTTTTCAACAATTTAACCTTTCGAATTTTAATAATTTTCTGATAAAATTTGCAAGTTTTTTCGAAACATTTTTCTTTTATTCAGTTTTTCTTGCCTACCTGGCATCTAGCCTAAAACAGGGTTTGGTAGTATGTTATTAAATAGTTGCTAGGGTGCAATTGAGTGGTTTCAACATTTTAAAAGAACGAGTTTCTGTTTTTTCAAAATTTTTATAAAAATCATTGCCTTTCGATCTTTGAACCAATTAATTTTTAAAGGCTTGGAATTGGGCTACTGGATAGCCTCAAGAGACACAGAAATGACTTTTAAGATATTAATATCAGTTTTCTGCAACATTTCATTAAAATTTGCAATTGATTTCAAAAAAAAATTTTAGGCCATTTTCGAGTTAATCGATCTTCAAGGGCCATTGAAATTTTTCAGGCCTTGCAGATGTAATACTGCAGCATGTAATACTGAAACAAAAATTAGTTTTGAACATATTTCTGAAATAGGTATATTTAAAGGGATCAAATTTTGCCTTAGGGGTGAAAGGTTCAAAGTTTTAGCAATAATTATATATTTGTTTAGTTTGTTTGTTTCTCAATTTTTTTAGATGATTTTGTTTGTGCTGTGGCTGGCATTGTTCAATTGATCTGCTGGAGAGGTAGAGTACTTCTAAGTTTTTCATTCATTTCTTTGAATTGTATTTCAGGACTTGTCCTGCTATTTTTTTTTACTTCGTCTAACAGATTTTTGTTTTGTCTTACCCTGACTTCTTGGAATTGACTTTTTCAATGACTTACCTCACTCAAAAAAATGACTTCTGAACTCACTTATGGAACTCTAAATTTTATGAACATTTAGTTGTTAAATGTCAATAGTGTGCATCTAAGTAGTGCCAAATATATATGCCCCTAATCCCATTTGTGCCTCCAGTACGTTATGCGCCCCACAGTTACAGAGCACGTGCCATTACATAGTAAGTCATTATGTAGAAAATATTGCACGTGCATCTGAGGGGTGCAAATAATATATCCCAATAAGCTGAGGGGGCACAAATGGAAAAGATCCTAATTTTGAAAAGCCCTTTTAGTGCTTTCTCCTTATAGAGCTTATGTGTCTCCTTAATGACAGTCCAAAGCTAACCCAAAAAGTCTAGTGGTCTATCAAAAGACTGGTGGTCGATCTGTCTATCTGATCTCTTGAGTTTTTTCTTTTCATGGAAGGCCCCATGCGTCTATCGCTGCTATTTTCCGGCAATCTGCCGGCTATGTTTGTAAACGTGTGTCTTTTTTATGCAAAATTTTCGCTTGACAGTTTTGACTCTTTGAGAGATTTTTACGCTCTTGACTTTTGCGTTTCGCTTGATCTAAATTTCAATCTAAATCAGAGTTTCAAGCAGCTCAACTCAATTGGCGAAAATGTAATACTAGAAGTCAAATGAAAAGGCGCCGAAACTGGTGCCATTTTCACTTTTAATCTTAATAGGGGTATATGTTAACCTCTAATGTGGTTATTTGAAGCCCACTATTGAACTTCTTAGTCCCATTTAGGCTTCCCCTCCCCCGCGACTGAAGCAGGTTGCAATTGATTAGAGCACCCACTAATCGTTCGAGAGCAAGTCTTCTGACGTTTAGTCGGTTATGTTTTTAAGAGGATAACAATTGAAGCTGGTAAAACATACAATTGACTTCCTTAGTTCTTCCAGAGACAGATACGCTTTACCATCCATCTTCAGAATTCACCTGTTTCACCAGAACAGAAAACTTATCTAATGGACATGCAAGCTCGCGCTCATGTGCTTCCGCACAACTAGTTTCGCTCGCTATAAAAGTTATTCTCACGAAGAGAAATAAAAAGTTTTGGAGATGATTTCCCTTAGGTGACCTTAACTTACCTATAAAATGCTGATGCTATTCTTTTTTTGTACGAGACTATTCACCAAATGTAAAACCATTTGGAATTGTGTTATCTTGAGTGTGGCATAGTTACAATTCCAAAATACCTAATTACAAAATACCCAAGGTGCAAATGTGACCAGTGCCATAGTACCCAATTTATTTCTTTGACATTTTCGTTCAATAATCCGATTACAAATTCCCACGCACTATTAGAAGCATGCTTAATTGCTCTTGAACGGAGTTCATGGCAGTTATTGTAAACGTGTGTGTCTTTTTTATGCAAAATTTTCCTTTGACCGTTGAGTTTTCGAGTGACTTTTACGCCCTTGACTTTTTGCGTTTCGCGTGATCTATAGTTCTCTCTCAATCACAATTTCAAGCAGTTGAACTCAATCGGCGGCAATTTAATGCTAAAAGTCAACTGAATAGTTCGCCGAAACTGGTGCCATTTTTCACTTTAAATCTTAATTGTGGTATATCTTAGCCTCTAATGTGGTTATTTGAAGCCCACTATTGAACTTCTTAGTCCCATTTAGGCTCCCCCTCCCTCCGCGACTGAAGCAGGTTGCAATTGATTGGAGCTCCCACTAGTCGTTCGAGAGCAATTCTTCCGACGTTTAGTCGGTTATGTTTTCTTATAATTAAGCTGATAAGTTAATCTCATGTTCGGTTTTGATAGTTTCGTATCAAGTCCCACGGGCCGCTGAGGCCTTGCCAATAATGCACTGGTTAAATTTTATTCTAAATGATCATTCTGGTAGTTTAAACGTTGATAAAATCTTGGGCATACTAGATATTTTGTCACGTAGGATATTTTGAAATTGGGTATTTTTTTGGTTCTACTTCTTTTCACCCCTATTTATTTAACCCCCTATTATTTAACCCCGATTTATTCACCCCTCTATCATTTCATCCCGCCAATTAGCAGTTGACATTAAAGGCATGTTTTGTCATAATTAAGTGGATAAATTAATCCCACGTTTGGTTGTGATAGTTTCATATCAAGTCCCACGGGCCTCAGGCATGGCCATGGCCCGCGGGGCATGGCCAAATCATTATATTGCTAATTTAATAATCTTGATTTTATAGAAAGATTAAAATCGGGGTGAAATGAGAGAGGGGTTAAAAGATAGAGGGGTTAAATGATACAGGGGTGAATAAATCGGGGTTAAATGAGAGGGGATTAAATGAATAGGGGTGGAAAAGCGGGACACCATTTTTTTGCTGACACGGTTCGTCATATATGGGATTATTGGCTGCTAGATGACTAATTTTTAGCTAGCTCTGAACAAATCAATGAGCGCGACCTGGTAATACACAATATATTTCAGTAATTTGATATATTATTTTAAAAGGTTTTTAATAGCTGCCGTCATATCATCAGCCGGCTTTTGTTTCTCCTATTTTTCAATTCAAAAATTAGCTTTACCTAATTTTTCCCTTTTTCCTACATTTTGCGTGAAAGCTTTTCGTGTTCTCTAGGCTAGTTTAATTGTTGGCTCTTTCTGCTGAAAGCGTTTGTATTAATTGCTCTCAAAAGAAGTTTTTTGTACTACCAAATTTTGCTATTGTATTGTTATAGAGAGTATTGTTAACTGAGCTTTGAGGCAAACAAAGTATGCGTGCGTTTCACCAAAATTGTCAGACATAAATTCTAGTCAACCTCTATAACTAACGATCACTGGCCAAGCACTCGCCAGGTGTTTGATAGTATTTCGTCCGATGTTAGTCTTTTATGTTTGAATAACATTTGCTCAGTAAACAAAAATCTAAAATAAACTCAATGAGTCGATATCGAAAAAGGAAATGAAAAATATAAACCGGATCAAACCAGAAGGCCTCAAAAATAGGTTTCATTTGTGGTTTAGGCAAGGCCTTTCAACATGTGTCTTAAACGAGAGGAGTATTTATGCGATTGGAGGCCACGATGGCTGGAATTATTTGAATTCAGTGGAAGTATTGAATCTGGATAATATTGAAAGAGGATGGACCATAGCGAAAAGTATGAAGACTACGAGGTCCAACAGTGCATGTGCTGTCATCGCCGACGGGTCAGTCAGACGTCATATCTGGGATCTTTTTCTTTTGTGCCCCCTTCCAGTATTTTATGCCCCCTCCCGTTACATTGCGCGTGCCATTAGATAATAAACCATTATGTAAAAATATGGCACGGGGGTAGTACTAATAATATGCAGCCACTAAGTTGTTTGGCAAAAACGGAAAAGATCCGACTTCCGCATGCGCTTAATTACAACATGGATTTTTTGGACCTCAAGTCACCTATATCTTATGATTAGATGCTATTAAAAGCTGATGTCTATCGATAGATCTGAAACGACTTAGCTGGCATTGCTGCTTTAGAAAACAACTATTTGGTGTACTTTAGCTCATGATTCATTGGAACTTCGTCGTGTATACATACATGTCTTTTATTAATAGCCGCACAGCGATAACTGGGCTATTATTGGCCTTCTCTCGGTTTTTTTACAACTCGAAGAGGAGTATTAGTTTTCTATCGGTCTTTTTTTTAATTGCCCTCGTAGAGAAGCAATTATTGTGAACGTGTGTGTCTTTTTTATGCAAAATTTTTGCTTGACCGTTTTGACTTTTCGAGTGACTTTTACGCCCTTGACTTTTTGCGTTTCGCGTGCTCTAAAATTCTCTCTCAATCGCAGTTTCAAACAGCTGAACTCAATTGGTGGCAATTTAATACTAGAAGTCAAATGAAAAATGCGCCGAAACTGGTGCCTTTTTTCACTTTAAATCTTAATAGTGGTTCAATTTAGGTCCCCTCGACTGAAGCAGGCTGCAATTGATTAGAGCTCCCACTAGTCGTTCGAGAGCAATTCCTCCGACGTTTAGTCGGTTATGTTTTACAGGAAGAGGTTTTGTTCATGCGGCGTTTTGATCTAATAGCGAAAGTGAGAAAAGCTGTCACGGTGAACGGGTTTTTGCTAAGCGAGAGAAGTTTTTAATCATGCGCTGAGGTCAGTGAATGACTTTTTGACTTTGAGAATGGTTTTTGATAGAACGGAGCATATAGATAACCGTTTTAAGACGTTTTTTCGTCCGTTTGGCTCAATTTTTTCGTCCGTTGGCTCAAGTTGTAGTTTGGTTTATGCAGAAATAGTTTTTGATTGATGTTGCACTGTTAAGTGACTTTCTGAAATTGTTGTAGAGCCTAATAATCTTTATCAAGTGTAAAATTGGCACATAGTTCTCAATTTTATAGTTGATTTTTTTGGATTTTTCATTTGAATTTCTTCATTTTGATCTCTTGAGAAATCAAAGTATATGGCAACGTTCGTTTGGCAATGCGGGCTTTGAACCATTTTTGAGCCTGCGGAGTTTTTTGTTTTGTAAAATTGTGCACATACTCAAACATTTATTGCAATTTTTGTCAAATCTTTTGTTTGTTTGTTTTTGGCTTTAATTAGTAGGAAAAGTCTTTTTGTGGACAAGTGGTCTAATATTGTGTTATTAAACAGTCAATTATTTTTTGACGTTCAATCTTTGAAAGTCAATGAAAATCTGTTTCTTAATTATTATCTGTTAATTATGTTTTTAATGTTTTGACAATACTTTTCAAAGAATTTTAGTTTCTCGAATCTCTGTAATTTTTTCTTTTTATTGTTTTAGAAATAAGGATGAGTGTTTCAGCCATGATTGCTAAATAAATAAATGCACTTGTTCTTCGATCGATTATTTTTTGGAGTGTTAAAAACACGGTATAAAAGTAAAGTCACCGCCGCAAAAAATAAGTTTAGATCAAACGGCTGAAAGAATCGAAGAGCAGAGAGAAGAGAGCGAGAGGTTTTTATATCATTATCTGAGAGAGAGAGAGAGAGAGAGTAAAAAATTAAGTGTGAAAAAATTTTTGGCAACCGAGCGAAATTTTTTGATCACGTGTGAACTTTTCAATACAGTTTTGTTTTAGCACTCAAACAATTTTTCAACCACCAGAGCTTCTCAATTATTTAAACAAGTGCCAGTTTGTTTGGAAGCGCTTTGGAAAATCCGAAACCAATATAACGCTGTAGACCCAATTTTCAGCTGTTTTTACTATTTTTCCCTGTTTCTAAGCTGTACTGGTATTCTTTTGTGTTCTTTTTCATTTTTATGGCATTTGCAAAATTGTGTGGTTGATATGAGTTAGTTTTGTTTTTCTGGTTTTCTCTCATTTTGATTGATAATTTTTTCAGAGTTTTATGAAGAAAAATGGCTAAACTCAAGCAACTTTTTGCCGTTTTTTTTATATGCTGTTTTTTGGAGGCTATGGTTTTTGCCTATTTGTTCTGATCTTACGCTTCTCGTTGTAGTTTTTCTTGATTAACTCTTGAATAGGATATATTTCATAGGTTTTGTTTCTGTGAGTTGAATCATCAAGACTAGACATGACACGTTTCACCAAAAAGTAAATTATACAAATTTTATTCATGGTTTTTTGTTCTTGGGCGGTTCCAATAGTCTTTTGATATTTCTCTAACTGATCTAGCAGAGAATTTAAACAGCTTTTTTAAATTAAACAATTTTCTTTTGTAGGTTTGTTTTGTTCTATTTTGTTGTTAATTACTTCTATGTCAAACAATGTGTAGTTGACTGATGTAAGAGATAAATTAATTGAAATTTTCGCTATTTATTGGTTAAGAAATTTTATTTAGCATTTCTCTAGAGAGTTTTTTTAGAGAATTTTACTTTTTGTTTTGTCCGTCACCATCCTTCGCTTTCTCTTTATTGACCCATTTTTATGAATTTGTCTGCTAATTGCGAATATTTTGTTGCAAACTACCTGTAATTACAGGGTTTTTTACCAATCGTTTTTGGAGTGGCATCTGGAATTATTTTTTTTCAGATGGTGTATCAGTTTTTATCAGTTAGTTTTCTCATGATACTTCTCATTTTTTTCTAAAATATTTAGTAGAATTATGTTGAATGCGCTTTAGGTAAGTGATGATGGTCACTTTTCTACTTCTAGTCGCTAACGGATTTCTTTCGGCTATGTTTTTATTTGGTCGTCAAGAATTTTGTTACGACCATATGATAGCACAACCACTTCAAGTCTGCTTGTCTTTGTTTCATTCGTGCAGTTTCGACTGAATTGCGTGTATGACGTCATTTTTCACTTTTTGTGCAGCGAGTTTTTTTGTTTATTCGCGTGATTAAATTTTTGGTCACACTTGACTTACCTCACTCTCAAAAATGACTTCCCCACTCTGAAATTGACTTTTTTAAATTTAGTTCAAAGAGATAAGGACAAGTGAGTGTATGTCACTCTAATAGACGTTTATTTAAGAGCAGCTAATAGTAGCACTAATAAGTTATGCAAGTAGTATAAAAAAATGACTAGAACCTCACCGGGGGGGGGACGGACACTTTTGGAAGCCTGATTTTCTCGGCCCAACAACACCGGGGTAGGACACTTGAAAATTTTGAAAATCTGAATAAAATGTCCCCCCTATTTTGCATATTTACATACATATATATATGTATATGCATGTATATACGTATTGTGTATATGTATATATGTGTATGTATATGTATGTATTATGTATATGTATATGCATGTATATATGTATTGTGTATATGTATATATGAGTATGTATATGTATGTATTATGTATATGTATATACATGTATATATGTATTGTGTATATGTATATATGTGTATGTATATGTATGTATTATGTATATGTATATGCATGTATATATGTATTGTGTATATGTATATATGTGTATGTATATGTATGTATTATGTATATGTATATGCATGTATATATGTATTGTGTATATGTATATGTATATGTATGTATGTATGTATGTATGTATGTATGCATGTATGTATGTATTATGTAAATATATATATGTATATACATGTATATATGTAACGTGTATATGTATATATGTGTATGTATTCATGTATGTATATATGTTTGTGTGTATTGTTGTATGCATGTATGAATGTATTTATGTATGTAAATGTATGTTTGTATGTGTATGTGAGTATCTATATATGTGTGTATGGATGTATGTATACATACACACACACACACACACACACACACACTTTCATACATACATAAATACATACATACATACATACATACATACATACATACATACATACATATGTGACCCTGGATCCAGGGTCACATTTTTTTATACATACACAAGTTTTTACCTAAGTATGTACACAATTATGGTCATAATCACCTATGTCCATAAATGCATACATAAATTGGTGAAAACAACAGTAAAACAACTAACCTGTTAGTAGATGTATAAAATCATTAATGATATATTAATTGGAGAGTCATCAGATCATGCCCAAACATGTTCAGGGTCACAAAACTTTCCAAAATAAATTGACCAATCGGAGTGCTTGATTTATTATTCAAGTTGACAACCATTTCTATTTCATTTTTATGGCATTTGCAAAATTGTGTGGTTGATATGAGTTAGTTTTGTTTTTCTGGTTTTCTCTCATTTTGATTGATAATTTTTTCAGAGTTTTATGAAGAAAAATGGCTAAACTCAAGCAACTTTTTGCCGTTTTTTTTATATGCTGTTTTTTGGAGGCTATGGTTTTTGCCTATTTGTTCTGATCTTACGCTTCTCGTTGTAGTTTTTCTTGATTAACTCTTGAATAGGATATATTTCATAGGTTTTGTTTCTGTGAGTTGAATCATCAAGACTAGACATGACACGTTTCACCAAAAAGTAAATTATACAAATTTTATTCATGGTTTTTTGTTCTTGGGCGGTTCCAATAGTCTTTTGATATTTCTCTAACTGATCTAGCAGAGAATTTAAACAGCTTTTTTAAATTAAACAATTTTCTTTTGTAGGTTTGTTTTGTTCTATTTTGTTGTTAATTACTTCTATGTCAAACAATGTGTAGTTGACTGATGTAAGAGATAAATTAATTGAAATTTTCGCTATTTATTGGTTAAGAAATTTTATTTAGCATTTCTCTAGAGAGTTTTTTTAGAGAATTTTACTTTTTGTTTTGTCCGTCACCATCCTTCGCTTTCTCTTTATTGACCCATTTTTATGAATTTGTCTGCTAATTGCGAATATTTTGTTGCAAACTACCTGTAATTACAGGGTTTTTTACCAATCGTTTTTGGAGTGGCATCTGGAATTATTTTTTTTCAGATGGTGTATCAGTTTTTATCAGTTAGTTTTCTCATGATACTTCTCATTTTTTTCTAAAATATTTAGTAGAATTATGTTGAATGCGCTTTAGGTAAGTGATGATGGTCACTTTTCTACTTCTAGTCGCTAACGGATTTCTTTCGGCTATGTTTTTATTTGGTCGTCAAGAATTTTGTTACGACCATATGATAGCACAACCACTTCAAGTCTGCTTGTCTTTGTTTCATTCGTGCAGTTTCGACTGAATTGCGTGTATGACGTCATTTTTCACTTTTTGTGCAGCGAGTTTTTTTGTTTATTCGCGTGATTAAATTTTTGGTCACACTTGACTTACCTCACTCTCAAAAATGACTTCCCCACTCTGAAATTGACTTTTTTAAATTTAGTTCAAAGAGATAAGGACAAGTGAGTGTATGTCACTCTAATAGACGTTTATTTAAGAGCAGCTAATAGTAGCACTAATAAGTTATGCAAGTAGTATAAAAAAATGACTAGAACCTCACCGGGGGGGGGGGGACGGACACTTTTGGAAGCCTGATTTTCTCGGCCCAACAACACCGGGGTGGGACACTTGAAAATTTTGAAAATCTGAATAAAATGTCCCCCCTATTTTGCATATTTACATACATATATATATGTATATGCATGTATATACGTATTGTGTATATGTATATATGTGTATGTATATGTATGTATTATGTATATGTATATGCATGTATATATGTATTGTGTATATGTATATATGAGTATGTATATGTATGTATTATGTATATGTATATACATGTATATATGTATTGTGTATATGTATATATGTGTATGTATATGTATGTATTATGTATATGTATATGCATGTATATATGTATTGTGTATATGTATATATGTGTATGTATATGTATGTATTATGTATATGTATATGCATGTATATATGTATTGTGTATATGTATATGTATATGTATGTATGTATGTATGTATGTATGTATGCATGTATGTATGTATTATGTAAATATATATATGTATATACATGTATATATGTAACGTGTATATGTATATATGTGTATGTATTCATGTATGTATATATGTTTGTGTGTATTGTTGTATGCATGTATGAATGTATTTATGTATGTAAATGTATGTTTGTATGTGTATGTGAGTATCTATATATGTGTGTATGGATGTATGTATACATACACACACACACACACACACACACACACTTTCATACATACATAAATACATACATACATACATACATACATACATACATACATACATACATACATATGTGACCCTGGATCCAGGGTCACATTTTTTTATACATACACAAGTTTTTACCTAAGTATGTACACAATTATGGTCATAATCACCTATGTCCATAAATGCATACATAAATTGGTGAAAACAACAGTAAAACAACTAACCTGTTAGTAGATGTATAAAATCATTAATGATATATTAATTGGAGAGTCATCAGATCATGCCCAAACATGTTCAGGGTCACAAAACTTTCCAAAATAAATTGACCAATCGGAGTGCTTGATTTATTATTCAAGTTGACAACCAATCAGAATTGAAAGATTTATAAACAAAAACTCTAAACGCTCACGTTCAGTAAACAGTAAATAATGAACACAATAGGAACAAAAGACATCAAGCTCATTCATGAGAAAGTTTTATCACTGAGAGGTAACATAAATTATACACACATATCTTATCGACAATTATATTTCGTAGCTGCTTGTTCTTTGTTAGATCCAGAAGTTGACGGAGAAATAGCACTTAAATTTAGACCCTATGGTGGTTTCATTGGAATTGATAATTCAAGACTAGATCCCTTATTGAAACGGAGCAAAGTGCTACGACTTCATGCTGCATTGCATGATGCCGCTGGATTTATAAAAGATTGCCGAAGCAAAGGCCCTGGATATGTTTACGCTTTCCGTTACTCACCAGTAAACAATTGTCTTTTTGGACACCTGACAGGAATATTATTCATTCTATCAGTGAAAATTTTTCATTCACAATTGTTTCGTGAATTGGAATGCTAGAAAATTTTGGCAGCAAAACCACAAATAATATTGTCCTCGATCTCAAAGGTTTCAAACTCAAGTCACTTGGATTCATTATAAAAGAACTCAGTTTGTGTTCCAGTTACAACGATACAATATTTTTCAAACCGCCGCTTAAATTCGCTGATTTACCCGCACACGATAGACAAACTGTTATTTGGCTGACCAATAACCTACACGGTCTTGATTGGGACGAAGGTGATATACCTTACTGTGATTTGAAAACAATCTGTCTGAGTTTCAGTTTCCGATTCACACGAAAAAATTTTTTTGCCAAAGGCATTGAGAAGTGTGAGCTCCTCAGTAAGCTTTTACAAAAAACTGTTTATAATCTGGAGCATCTAAATTGTCCCCGAATCACAGAGATAATATCAGAAGAACAAGTTCCTTCCTGTTATCATCATTCAAACTTTCGTTCAACAAACGATCAATTATCAAATCACTGCGCGGAACGTAAAGCAATAATATTTTCACAGTGGACACAAAGTGATGCACAGAGAAGACACGGCCACCTTAACAACTTATCTGTCAGACAACTTGAAGATATTCACTTGCTTGACTCCACTTGACGATCAGCCGATTATAATATTCAACAGAGTTCAGGATCCCTCTCCACCAATACAGAATAATTTTTCAAGTGATCAACAGAACCGAGCGAACTATCTCAACAATAAGCCAAACACAGCACAACAATCGCGTTACAACTCGCTTTATAGTACAGCAGCAAAACGTTATTTTGCAACCATTACTCTTTCTCCCGACGAGCTGGACAGCTTTAGGGCTTTCCTGCCCGTGATAGATAATTTCTATCACTTCCAACTGTACGTAAAAAATAAACAGAGAGCTCGAGAACATCGGAATCAGTTCAATTATGGCTATGAACAAAACAAATCAGAAGCCTATGCAGTACCCCAAAGAGCAGCGAATCCCACGTTGGAAGCAATGGGCGGACAAAAAAGTTCCTCAATTTAGATTGAAAAAAACACCACCAGAATGTGAGATATCACTTAATGAGATGCCGAATGAGTTGCGGTTATATGTCTTGGAGCACCCCGAAGTTGAAAAAGTCTTCAATCAACCATCGTTCGAGGAAAATGACTCATCAACCGTTTGTTATAAACTAGAGATAAAAAGTCATATTAAAGGTTTCAATTTGTTTGAGTTCTGGTACATGAAACAGTTGCCCAGTAAATAATTCAAAAATTTAACATTTTATATCATCCTTGTTTCAATTCACTTTTCAATTAATAAATTTTCTCCAATGAGTCAAAGAGACGAGGCTGACGCAGGTATCAGTAATTTAGTCTTTGATGTGAACAACAAAGAGAGGCCACCATGGCGTTGTTGTTCAAATTCAACAGTGCCAAGGTCCGAAGTAATATTTTTTGTTCAAGTTAGTATCATTGTCTTAATGATCATTCTTTGCTTCTCTATGCTCTTTCTATTATCAGAAAGCTGTGAAGAGAAATCAATTTGGATTGCTCTCTTATCGAGTTTAGTTGGTTACATTTTACCTAATCCCAAACTATGAACAAAGTTATTCTTACACATGACAGGATATTCATGTCAATTGTAGGACCAAGTGGTTGTGGTAAAACAGAACTCTTATTTCGAATGCTAAAAGGTTCGACCTTTTATCCACGCTTTGAAAAAATTTATTATTTTTACAAAGAGTTCCAACCACTTTTCAAAGATATGCAACGAGTTATACCAGGGATTGAGTTTCTAAAATACTCAGGCTTTGATATAACAAAAAATCTATCACATTGTCTGCTTATCTATGACGATTCATGTGAAGAAATCTTCAACGATAAAGAATTTGTAAAAATAGCTACCTCAGGACGCCATCGCAAATTACATGTTATATACGTCAAGCATAATTTGTTCCATCAAAGCAAATGGTCCAGAACCATTGATCTGAATACAACACACATAATATTATTCAAGTCGCTTCGTGACATTCAACAAATTGAATATCTTGGAAAACAGTTGAATTGTCTCCAACTGATAAAAGAAGCATACAAACTAGCAACTGCGGAGCCCTTTGGACATTTGATGATTGATCTCGACCCAAAAACCAGTCAGGGTTTACGTTTTTCATCGCAACTAATTGGACCGGATCCTTCTATTTTTTACATTTCGTCCCCTGAAGCAGTCATTACAACAATTACAAATGAAAAAGAAACATTTGCTTATGCTCAAGCAATGGGCAAATAAGAGGAATGAGAACACAGCTCAAATAGAAATATTACATCAGGGCGATGTCATTTGGTTCTTGAGTGACTGTGTGATGAACGTGCTCTCTGGAGTTGTACCAATCAATAAAGTTGAATTAAAAAAATTCGAGAAACCACTACGTAAACTTGCAGACAGGCGAGTTGAAAAAAGTGAGAGAATCAAAATTTTTCGATCAGATTCTGGAGTTCGTCTAATTAAACTGATTGCGTTACCTTGTATTGCTTTTCTGGAGCAAAATGCACACTGAAGAGTTTGTGCTAATTCCTCGTCAAATGTATGCGAATGAACAACCTCAAATTGCCCAACTTCTCAACAATAAAAATGTCCGAGAGAAAGCAAAACAAATATCACTGTTGCAAAGAAGCAAGTCTCCACCAGCACCTTCTACCACGCAACAAGACACGCAACAGCAGACCGATAATATTTTGGAGAATATCAAAGATGAGTTGAATGAGACTAGAGATGGCAAAATTGATACAAAAATTTCAACTGAAATCAGGGAGCGAGTTTTGAGAGATATTAAACACCTTGATAGAAAAAAGTTTGAAAAAGCGAGAATAATATTGGAAAAAATAGAAGAGTCAGAATCTCTATCGCTGGATCAGACATCAAGACTAATGGTTAATAAGTCAAGCACGGGAATTCTTGTCGCAGATTTTCTTTACGATCTACAACAAACAACATCTAAGCTTTCACTTGAACATTACAAAGTCCTGACCTTTCTAGATATCAGTTCACAATTAACTTGTAATACATACGCAAAAAAATTTCTTGCCTTATCACTAAACGAAAAGTTACAGTTGTTTGAGGATGAACCAGAAAACGAAGAATCAGGAGTCTCGAGAACAGAAGAATCAAAAGCTTCTGGCGACGATGAAGGAAGCTTTGAAGATGCAAAAGACGAAATCCAACCGTCTAGCTCGTGGACAAATTACTTCCTCTCACGTTAAACAATTGAACAAATTATACACAAAAGGTAGTGCAGCTTTTGGTAGCATTGCTAACTTGAAGAAAGCCAGTGGTTTACCAAGATCCAAAGTGGTTCAATACCTTCAGTCGAAAGCCCCATACACAAAATACAAACAATTCAGAAAAACTTTTCCGAGACTAAAAGCTGTTGCATACAGAATAAACGAAATCTGGTCTGTCGATGTGGCGTATATGGATAAAATTGCCCAACACAACAATGGAGTCAAATATTTACTGGTGGCTGTTGATGTTTTATCGCGATACCTACGGGTGCAACCAATGAAAGCTTTATATGCAAAAGATGCTGTTGAAGCGTTCAAACAAATGATCAAACAGAAAAAACCAGAAAGGGTTTGGACAGACAAGGGATCCGAGTTTAAAGGTGAATTCAAAACATTTTGTGAAAAGAAGGAGATTCATTTATATACAACAGAAAACGAAACCAAGTCGGCATTTGCTGAGAGGAATATTCGATCGCTCAAAAACATTATTCACAAATACCTGGAGGAAAATTGGACTTGGACTTATATTAAAGAATTGCCCCAGTTTGTAAATACTATAAACAGTCGTGTTAATCGTGTTACCCAACTTGCACCTAATAAAACTTTTAAAAAACATGAACCGTTTCTAATATCCCTAGCAATTAGCACAAAAAAGTACAAGCCGAAATACGGAGAAGGAGACCTGGTTCGGATTGCAAAGCCAGACGAAATATTTAGGAAAGGTTATAAACAAAATTACACAGACGAAGTCTTCACAGTATTCAAGGTTGCCACCCTCAGTCCACCAACATACAACCTTATAGACGCAAACAACGTTATAATTTAAGGTAAATTTTATGAACCAGAATTAGTCCAAGTGAACGTCATTCCTGTCAAAGACTAAACATGAGTATTAATAAAGAATTTACTATTGATTTGATATCGAATGCATCAATGGGAATTTTTACCAATAATACTATGGCCAAGTTTCGAAATCAACTTGTCCAACCATTACAGTTAGATGGAGATTGGCAAGTTGCCCTTGCTTCAATATCATTTCCATCAAACGTCAATAATGTAAACTCAGCCGAAATAGTTGCGTATGTCAGTTCTGGCGCTGAACTTGATGCTTCACATAACCGCACCGGACAACTTCGAAGAATTCGCAAAGGTATATACAACAGTTCAGAGGAGCTTCTGGAAGAAATTTTTCGAATCGCTCAATTGAAACACTTTGACTATGATTTTGACACTGTAACGCAAAAGTTAGTTTTGAAATTTGGACCTAACGAAGGTTTGTCATTCGAAGATGAAGAAGTACCCAGTATTCTTGGTTTTAAAGGAATAAGAGATATTTCGAATCATGGTTTTATTCATATTGGTTACAAGTCAGAAAATGCAGGCAACTCTTTGAACCGACATGTTGGAGATTTTCCAGTTGATATTACTTGTGGATCACAGCTAATATTTGTATACATTGATATAATTGAACATCAGAACGTTGGTGGTGTGAGAGCTCCGGTAATAAAAATCATTGAGTCTGAAAGACGTTTGAGAAACGGTAGCATAAACACAGTGACACCCATACACCACAAGTCCTACACAAATTTGGATTACAAGCCAATATTATCAAACAACATTCAGAACATCCAGGTAGAGTTGAGAAACGAAACTGGAAAACTAATTCCTTTTACTGGAACCGGAAAAGTTATAGTCAGTTTAAAATTTCAAAAAATTATTTGATATGGAGGCATACTACAGCAATCAAGCATCTCAATCAATGCCGCATTTTTCCGGACACTACAGACAAAGAGGCAGCGGTTTTGGAGCGCTTGCTGCAGGTATTGGAAGAGTTGCTCTGCCAATAGCACGCAAATTTCTCTGGCCCGCAGCAAAAAAGATTGGGCGTGACTTATTGGTTCAGGGAGCACCAGAGTTAGTAGAAGTTGAAACCAAAAGAAAGTCAGCAAAACAAGCACTGAAAAGTACAGTAGCCAAAACAGCTCGCAAACAAATAGGTGGATCTCTTCAATCCCGTATTGCATCAGGTCGTAAAATAATTAGACGAAAAAGACAATACACGAGATCTCGTTCAAACCAAAAACGAAAAATCTCAACCAGAAGAATCATTTCTCGAAAACCGCGTCCAAAAAGGAGTCGTTTGGATTTTTTCTCGCGAGTGAAAAATGCGAACTAATATTGTAATACCATCTGAAGCAACTCACAGTTCTTTAGACTTATTTGAAAAACCGCCTTTGCTGATAACATTTGATCAATCATTCGAGCAAAAAACAGGACCGCTTTATTCGCCTTCAGGATCTTCATTGGAATTTGAAGTTGTTGGTGATCGCAACAATTTTATTGACTTGCAAAAAATTTACCTGGAGATCAAGTGTCGAATACTTCAAACAGATGGAACGGATTTGCGCTACACAACTGGTGACGCTAATGCCAGTGATCTTCCGTATTTTGCTAATAATATCCTTCATTCACTTTTCGCCGACTGTACTGTTTCTGCAAATGGTATCAAAATTTCAACAGCTAATGGACACTATGCACACAAAAGTTTCATAGAAACTGAATTCTCTCACGGTACAGACGCAAAAAAAAACCTGGCTAAAATGTCAGGGTTACGAGTATGAGGAAAACCCGGGCACTATTCCAGCAGCAATATCAGATATAAGAAAAAGAACAGTGCGACAATCCGCACGCATAACATTATATGGAAAGTTGGCGGTTGATTTCTTTTCATGTGAGAAACATTTGGTTAGTGGAGTTACCTTACGCATTTCAATGAGAAGATCCCAAGATGACTTTGCCGTCATCAGCGAAGACGCAGCGAAACACTACAAGGTTAAAATAGATGAGGCTAATTTATTTGTCAGGAAGATGACGGTGTCAGATAATGTTGTAGGTGCAATTGAGAAGACATTATTGAAAACTCCGGCAATTTACCGATACAATGAAGTAATTACCAAAACATTCTTGGCTACAACAGGCCAACAAAGCTGGAAACATGAGGATATTTTCACTAAAGAGCCAATCAGAAGAGTCATTGTTGCATTATGCGTTGGTACGGCATTCATCGGTACCAACACCGCTAATCCATTCCATTATCAAAAATTTGGTTTAAGAGAGATAACCATTTATCGAAATGGTTTTGCAACGGCTGGAACTCCAATGTCAACAACTGACAACAAGAGGTTGTACTACAATTCAATGAGTGCATTAGCTTATGTAGAAAATGGCCATGGAATACCTCTGAGTGAGTTCGCTAACCATTATATAATGGTATTTGATCTGACCAGCACTCAAGAGGCAACCCATGACTTTATTCATCCAGAGCTCACAAATTCATCATTGTCTGTCGAACTCAAGTTCGATGCAGCGTTAGCTCATAACGTTGAAATATTTTTTCTTGGGGAAAAAGCATCTACGATCTACATTGACTCCGCAAGAAACGCATCTAAAAACGCTCTTCCCATGATCACATACTAATGGACGAAGATCAAATTCATCTTCAAATGAAAAAGTGTAAACACCTCAAATTCAAATTCAGAGGGGTTTATGCCGCTGATAATTATCCTCTGAACTTGCAAACCAACACATTTATTATTGTTAATGCATCACGATCCAACTCTATTGGAACCCACTGGGTAGTGCTAGCTAAACGATATGCATACCCGATAATATATTTTGCGGATCCATTGGCTCTACCCTTGACTACCTACAAGGATATTTTCAACCGTTTACAACAGTGTAAAGACTTGGAGATAATGATGGATATCATGGAACATAGAAGAGACATTCAGTCTCCATTGCAATCCTCAGACTCCCAGCTTTGTGGTTTATTTTTCATATATATTGTTCATTATTTTTATAGTGAGAAATTTCCATTTATACCTGATGTAAATGAATTAGAGTTGCTAGCTTTTGTAAAACATATGAAGTAAAAGTTAATTTAATTTTCAAACAACACTTTTTGAATATCAATTTTTACAAAATTGAAAGGTTATGAAAGAGTTTGAGGTTTCTCGCACAAAACTCCCGTGGCCACTAAGCAGAATATCCATTATCTGATAAAGAGTTGAGGAGTGTTCACCTAGCATAAGCTGGCAAAATCGTTTCATAGTTACATCAGGGACTGTAGAAGAACGTTTGTTGGTCGTAAAAGTACTAATAGATTTTGCTGTTGCCTTACTCAAGGGTGCTGGAAGTTGTTTCTGGTTCTTGGTAACCGCAGAAGAAGTTGATTTTGAAAGGTATTCAACAGCAACATGTAGTCGTGAAATTATTGCACCACGTTTAACAAAGTCTTTTTGCGTAGGCTGAATAAGTAATTTGAAACAGTTAACGAGACACGGTATCACCGCAGGTACATAGAGAATCGAATGTATTATCATCCTGAGAACCAAATTCATACATAACATGATAATGATTGGAGCCAAATGTGCAACCTTCGATAACTGTTGCAGATGAATGATAACCATATGCATAATTTTCAATTGTTGTGTTTTCAAGTTTTGGTTCCGTCTCACAAATATTGTACTTGAAACGTTTTTGAAATTTCTTGAAATATTCAGGACTGTTCTCATACATTGCCTCAACCATAACGAACAAAAAAGAAAAAGCTAATGAACTAACTATGAAAGCATAAACAATGACAGGAAGCAAAAGGTATAATAGAAATTATTCCGATTCCTCGTTGACTGTTACAGATGTTTTTGGTATCTTCTTCTGGCGCTGAGTTGGCGTTTTGCCAGCCCGTTTTGCTGGACGCTTCGAGTCATCAGTTGAATCCGGTTTTAGAAGAGAGTCGATCAACCCAACTGGTTGATCAAGCATTTGTTCTAGTTTTTCTATGTTCTGACATAGCAACCGAAACTCTCGCGCCGAAAGTGTATTTTTTTGATTGAAATCCCAATCGACCTGTTCACTATCAGGTTTGAACAATTTCAAGGATAAATAGGTGCCAGTGGTATGATAAGTCTTAACAGCAGCCCTAACAAGCCGTTTTTCATTGAGCGAGAGATCCAAATGAAAGTCGCTGTACTCAGCATCCTTAGACAAAACATTACCCATAATGTTGCATATATTGAGACAAACTGTATCAAAGTAATCTGAAAAGATAAATGACTAATACATTACTGTTTGTCGGAATGTAAACAATTTCAAACCCCACGCCAACATGTCTAGACAAGATAACAGCTGAACAAACAAATCCCCCTCCCTACGCGTGTAAACAAATTTATACTCATTTATATTAGTTAGATGTTTATACGAAATATGAAATTCAAAAGATCGGAAAAAATATACCCTGCTGAATCAAGACCCATTCAATGTCACAATTGTCCAAGGCAATTTAAGAATTTCCATTCAATAATGCAACATCGCCGGGCCAAGCATTATAAAGGCCATAGCAGAAAACAGTTTTACAAGTCCCGACCTTTAAATCTAAAAACTGACAAATTTTCATTAGCAATGGATAAATTAGCTCGCCTCCTCGAGTCTATTTATATTTCCAGAGAGAACCCCAAGTCAACTTAGTTCAATATGACATAATTCTATTTATAGACATGACGGAATAATGATGAAATGGCTAAGTCAAACAAACAAAAACGTCTGCAACAATTTTTCAATCTATCCGCCATTGTTCTTTCTTGTTGTTCAATATAAGTTTTGTGAAAATTCTTTAGTTCTTTGGCTCCTTATTACATTACTGCAAGTCTTTTGTTACTTAACCTTCTCCTAGAATTTGCTTTCATCCTGCTTCTCCATTCAGTTCCATATCATATGAAAACAAGTTTTCATTTCTCTTGTTCTCAGAATTGATTCTAGACTCGGTGCTGTTAAGTCATTATAAAACTTTCCTTACAAAGGAAACTCTGTGCTTTGTTACCGTTTAAATCCGTAAACTCAGAACAAAAAACATCTCAATTGTTATCCATCACCTGCAATATGGCTGCTGAATATTTCGAAATTGCGAAAACAAGTGAGCGAGGCACTCGAACCCTTGTGCGAATGTGTCACAACTTCAAAAATATTGTCCTTGTAAAGGAAAGCTTTGATGATCAGACAGAATTATGGCATACAAAAAACAGCTTTTTTGTTCCAACTAATTACATTGAACCAATACTTGAATACACAAAACAAAACGATTTATTTCATCTTACAAAAACGCCAGAAAAATTACCAAGACAAGAAGAGTCTCCATATGCTCATCGATATTATGGATGTATTACTCCCATTCAAACAAAAAAGCAGGATGTGAAAAAATTGGCGAAGCGAACAAGAAAACTTTTTGCAGACTACGATCATGAGTGCATTGAAATTTGGGAGAATCAATTGGGGCAGCTAGAAGAAGTTGAGCAAATATCTGGTTTTTGGAATTTTGATCAGTCGCCAAGTGAAGAAACAAAAACCCCGGAAAGTCTCCCGTTGCTTGTCAACAATTTTTCTGATGATGTCAACATCGATGAAACACCTCCATTGAGCCAATGTTATGCCCCCGTGAAGAAGGTCATCAAGTTATCTCGACTCTAAACAAAACAAACCCACTCCAAACTCATTGTACATATTGAACATTTCATTTGTTGCTGTTCATTGTGTTCCAACGTATGAACTTTGTGTTTCCTTCTTTAAACTAGTTTTTAATTTAATTTAATTTAATTTAATTAAGAGAGATAGATAGATAGATAGATAGATAGATAGATAGATAGATAGATAAGCAATCAATCTTAGCGCTAGACTTTGCATGATTTTTTGAGAGAAGGATTTAGGCGATGCGGCGAAATTCAGACATTGAACAGACAAGTATGTGAGACATTGCCGTAAACAAATAAGCAAAAACAGACCGGGTTGAAATAAACCAGTTAAAGCTTGGATTTTTCATATCATGACAAACAGTCAATAAACATATTTCACCATTTGCTATTATTCAGTAGAGAAAGTGAAACAAAACTAGGCTATGTAAATAAGAAGTAAAACTGTGAGCTCAGAATCACCTGTGATGAACCAACAAAAACTAGGAAAGCAGGTAAACAAGTGCATCTGTGATATTGACACAACAGTCTGGTAGACTTGCTGCCCCCAACCACTATTTGTGGAGCAGTAGCTTTCAGTCCCAAAAGTAAACAAAAAAGACGCGCACTCTGATTGGTTGAGTGTTGTAAAAATGTGTCCACTCCAACTATAAATTTTTCTCATTTGCTTTTTGCCTTAACTTTCAACTCAAGTTACTGAAATAATTTTCAACAATCTGATCAAAACTAATCAGCAACAGCAAAAAACTTTCATTCTTTCCTCTTGAAAACTTTCACCCCAGTTTCTTATTTGTCTCAAGTTCTTACACCTGTAATGAATTCAGAGAAGTGTAGAGTTTGCAAAAAGACACTTTCGGACAAACGAAGCTTACGTCGGCACATGAAAGATGTGCATAAACATTATGCACAAACAAACGTATTCGTGTGCGATGAGTGCGCATTTGCTAATGAAAAAGTTGTCGAGCTCGAGACGCATATGAGACAACAACACAACTCAACCCACCCACGCTATTGCCTATACTGCAACAAGTTTTTCACAGACAACCTCAAATACATGGAGCACATGAATAAAAATCATGGACTGCCTGTATGGGATGCTGATGCTGAAAACAATCAAAACTTAGGAATTCTTCATTCCGAGCAAGCATTCGGCGGTGTGTTGAAAACATATGACATACCAGTGGGAGAGCATGAAATAGACTTGCTAAGTTTCATGCGTAGCAAACGTGATGAGATTGAAAACGTTGTTCAACTAAACACCCAAAATCAAGCACAAAAACTTCAGTTTAGCGCACTGGTACAACTCACAAAACCATCGAATGATGAAAACGTTAGCAGTCAGCCAGATCGCATCAAAATATACATCAACTCAAAAATGCAGCGGGTCGACTTCACAGGCTTGAGCAAACCCTGTTTCGCTGGAATGGTTGAACAAATGCTGCTCGCACTGAACAACTTTGCATCCCATGGTAGCGGTTGGACAGTAGATAGAATTGAAAACATTGAACTGAGACTCGCCAGGTCAAAGCCGATCGCAGCATCGTCGTATTTGGCCTTGCCTACTGAACTAGCAAAAAGCCAGTACCTGTTGAATATTCGCAACCGACAAGACGAGAAATGTTTTCTCTACTGCTATACAGCTCAATTTCATAAGACATTTGGGCCACAATTGATACCGCCTAATGCTCCATGGAGGCAAAAAACAAATCCAATCATGTACAGTTCGGAAAATCCAAGAGCAAAACAACCGGTTGGTGAATTCATGATGCCTATGGCTTTTCACCAAATGGAAAAATTTGAAGAGCTGAACCAGGTACGCGTTAATTTTTTCCGACACTCGAATAAGAAACTGATTCCTTTCCGCATATCAAATAATCGAAACTTTAGTTTCAACCTGGATCTGCTCTTGCTAAGTGATGGTTCAATGCATCACTATGTCCTGATCACCAACATCAGGGGGCTTATCCATAAGTATCTTGGAAAAAACCAGCGCATTGACAATCATTTGTGTCGTAACTGTTTCCATATCAGCACTTCATTGGATAGACATGGGAGACATGAAGAAATTTGTCATCAAAACACGCAAGCAATAATAAAAATGCCCAAAGTGGAACAGCAAAACTTTGAATTCAAAAATGTTCAAGCCCGATGGTTTGCGCCGATAGTCGGATTTTTCGATCTGGAGTCAATAATTGAACCAGTTGTCCACAATTACAACACACAACAAAACTCAGTTACTAGGGCATTGGAGGAAAATAAACCATGCAGCTATGCTCTTCTCTTCGTTGCTTTGAATGAAACAAAGCCATCTTACTTCGACCTCAAATGTGGTCCGAATGTCATGGTTGAATTTGTTAAGTCACTGGAGCAGATTGCTAGGGATATATACGATGTGAAACAACAACACAAAAATTTTTCCGGCGAACCAACAATTACTAAAGATGAGGCTACCATGTGCTGGATTTGTAAAACTGAACTAAATACATCTTCAAAAGATCCCACTGTTCTAGACCACTGTCACTTCACAGGAAAATTTCTGGGATGGGCACATGCGCAGTGCAACTTGAAACGCAAAACTTTAAACTTCACACCACTATTCGCTCACAACTTGGCAAACTATGACCTTCATCACGTAGTATTGGCACTGCAAAACCTAAATGAGAAAAATACAATTTCGGTGGTGCCAAGCACAAGTGAGAAATTCATCTCATTGCAAATTGGAGTGCATATGAAAACAACACAAAACAAGAAAGGTGTTTGGACCAGTCAGTATGAGTATATCAGACTATTGGACTCATTCAAATTCATGAATGCGTCGCTCGACAAGTTGGTGCAGAACCTGCCAGCTGATCAGTTCACCTTATTGGAACAACATTTCTTATCTTGGCCAACGAAGTCGGTAAATTTGTTAAAACAAAAAGGCTCCTTCCCTTATTGCTTCGTCGATAGCTTTGAAAAATTACAAGAGGCTCAGCTTCCCCCTCTCAATAAATGGACAAACAGTTTGCAGCAGTACGAGGTAACAGTGAGTGAAGATGAATACAAGCGAGCCATCGAAGTGTTCAATTTATTCGAGTGCCGGAACATTGGTGACTACTACAATTTGTATTTGACAACAGATGTGTTTCTCCTTGCTGCAGTAGTACTGTGTTTTCGAAAAGTTTGTTATGACACATATGGACTGGACTGCTGTCAGTACTACACCGCTTCCAACTTGTCAGGGGATGCAATGCTCAATATATGCAATCCCAAACTACATCTTCTAACAGAGAGAGAACACCTTGACATGGTTGAAAGTCTCATAAGAGGAGGCGTGAGCTCGGTTTACAGCAAACGGCTTTGTCGCGCAAACAACAAGTTTCTTTCGGACTACAAACCAAAGAACATTTCTTCGTTTATAATAATGATCGACGCCAATTATCTGTACGGAGGAATCATGGAAAAATTCTCTCTACCTCTTCATGAGTTCGAAATGTTTGACAAAAGTGAATGGACCAATGAGCAGGCCCAGGAAATTTTGCGCCGAATATTGAATACGCCTGATGACGATGAAGTTGGATACATAGTTGAGGTCGATTTAAGTTACCCCGACAGCCTGCACGATCTATATTCTGATTTTCCTTTGGCACCCACAAAAGAAGCGATAGATGAATGCTGGCTCAGCGAGTACCAAAGCAGCTTGTTGGCCGATATGCAAATTAAAAAACCCCCGCAGGTGAAAAAGCTCATTCAGACGCTGTTTGATAAACAAAATTACACACTGCACTACCAAACTCTCAAACTCTATGTCGAACTAGGATTGGTAGTGACCAAGCTCCATAGAGTGCTTTCATTCAAACAGCAAAAGTGGCTCGCCCCATACGTGAAACTGAATACGGAAAAGCGAAAGCAAGCAAAGAATAAATTTGAGGAAGATTTTTTTAAATTGATGGTTAATTCGTGGAAAAACTTGTGAAGGAAAGCGAAACCGAATGAAAGTCAAATTAACCCGCACTGAAGAGGAAACGCTAAAGTGGACAGACAAGCCCGAGTACCAATCGTCAAAAATTATTAGTGAAGATCTTGTCACTGTATGCCTTCAGCAATCGGAAATACTTTGGGACAAGCCAACCATAGTGGGTGCCTGTATATTGGACTTGGCAAAGAAGTTCATGTTCGAGTTTCACTACAAAGTCATGAAGAAAAACTTTGACTGCAATTTGCTTTATTCAGACACAGATTCTTTCGTATATGAGGTGCGTTCACGAGACTTCTTTGCAGAACTACAGCGGAAAAAGTCGGTCGCTGAGCAGTTCGATTTCTCAAACTTTCCACCAGAACACCCCTTGTACAGCAGGGACAATGCCCGAGTCACGTTAAAGTTCAAAGACGAAATGGCAAGCAAGCCAATTGCCGAGTTTTGTGGTCTGAAGCCGAAGCTGTACTCAATCAAGCTCGCTGAAGGCAAGTATAAGTCCTTTTTCAGTACCACTGTATTGCCATCCAAACGCAATCATTCAATAAAAACAAGCACGCATTAGGCATTCAGATAGTTCAAGTTTTTTCTGCAGGCAGGAAAGCTCGGATGAATTGCAAATGATCAAGTTTTTTTTTCAGGTCCTGCTAAGCAGTCAGCAAAAGGAGTGACAAAAGATGCCCGCCGCAGTATGACCCACGAGCTGTACAAACGAACTCTTTTGGGCGGCGAGGTGGTGCGTTTGCTGAACACTCGAATAGCTTCAAGCAACCACAGGCTCCACACAATTGCTGTAAACAAGAAGTCTTTGTCAGGCTACGATGACAAGCGGTTTATTATGAGTGACCAAGTTTCCATGCTGCCCTATGGTCATCGTTCGATACGAGAGGATATGTTCTTCAAGTCAATAATGAATGAGCCCGATTGGGGAGCGGATGACTCGGGCGAAAGCGAGCAGGAAATCGGGCAGCATGCGCAGGAAAGCGGGCAGCAGGAGCAGGAAACCAGGCAGCAGGCTTCGGTAGCTGGGCAGCAGGCGCTGGAAAGCGAGCAGCAGCGACAGGAAAGCCAGCAGCAGGAGCTGGAAAGCAGGCAGCACCAGCAACAACAGTACAAAAACAAGCAGCAAACACAACAAACAACAAACATTCCACATTCAAACAGTATTCTCAACACAAGTTTAAACTCAATTCCCGACCCAGGTTTTCACCAGCGAAATTATAGCGAGGACGAATTGAATCAAAATTTGGTAGATTTTGACAATTTGTCAGAGTTATCGGACAGTGGATCCTCTACAGACCCAGCTTGTGATGGTTTTATACTAAGTCAAGCGGTAGAATCAGACACAGAGAGTCAACAAGTGGAGCAAATGGCTCTACCAGATCACAGGCAAAACAAAAATAAAAGACAAAACATGAGAAAAGCTAGAATTTCGAAGGCGAAAAAACGTCGAGCTGTGATAATGGACTCAAGTAGCGAAGATGAATAAACTAATACATACCACAGTGATGTAGTAGACTTTGTTGATTCTCTTCATCTTGGCTATGGAACAAAGAAAAAGGTAGTTCACTTCACCCCCGGTGAAGCTAAACAAAACCTTTTTCCCTCCTCGCTTATCTAATACCTTTAATTTTTTTAATATAAACTGTGGCACTCGTAAATTTTTGTGATGGTGGTGCTTGTGAATCAAGTTGGTTTCCGGGGTACTAAATCGGTCATCACAACCCCGAGTGCCTAGGTTGATCAAACGTGGTTCTTCCCCCTTCAGTCCCTGGTGTACTTTAGGCCTGGTGATGTCTAATTTATACTTATATATATATATATATATATATATATATATATATAATAGCTCAGTGGAGTTATGGTAATTGACGCTGTTGCTAAAAGTTCTAAAAGTAAGTGTTTAGCACAAAACACATAGACAGATACAATCAAGAAAGAGTAATTCAAAAATTTTCTAATGAATTTTCACAGCCAGTTTCTTAAGAATTCCTAGCCTTGATCCGGTTCATATACCCGATAGGTTGATTGAAACAGAAAAAAAAATCTGAACCGGATATAGCATACAGTTCCCACCCTTAACCCAGTCCCATTTTTAAAAAAACTTACTCAATTGTGGCTTTCTCGTTCATTAGATCCGATGATAGGTGAGAATACTTCTTGAGTTGTAGTGATAGGTGAGAATCCTTATTGAGTTGTAGGATTTGCAAATATTTACTTCGTGGTAAAAGCTGGCGAATTATTTTTTTTGCTCAACAGAAAAAAAAATTAATGATTTTGTAACTTTATCTGATTAGTTCACCAGGGTAATTATTTTAATGTATCTGATTTTAAATGACTTTACTATCCCAGCCCCCCCCCCCCCCCGGGTTTGTCGATTTTTTGTACTAAAGGAACCATTTAGATTAATATTGACTTCTACTTTTTTAAGATACAATGCTCTGCAGAATTCGCCAGCTTTTGAAGTATTTGTGGAAGTATTGAATCGAAGTATTGAATCGCAAGCTCCGCAAGAAAATAGTGGACCGGAAATTAAACTTATTTTAATACCAAAGAAATAATCTATAGAATGGTTGGAATCTGAAAAATATATTGCTAATAAATATACAGACAAATGTTTTTTTTAGCCAAAAATGTAAGAAAAACAATTCGCCTCAGTTCCCCTGAAACCCTTTATATTGTTCCCAGAATATTGAATTTTTGATCTGTCGGCGAATTTTTCTAAGATCTTGCCGCCAAAAACCTAGTGGGGGGACAAAAAACCGAAAATTTTGAACATTTTTGGCTAAAAATTGGGTTAGGTTTTGTTAAAATCGGATAAATGCACGCTTAAAATTTGCAAAAGTTAGCAGCGGCGAACAATAGTGCGTAGAAATGGCGAGATAAGCGGTTTAAAAGTGGGACATATTAACGCGCCTTTGTCTAGCTCTGCTTTGTTTTTGGCGGGAAATTTGCAAAAGTTGCAAAGAATTAGAACTGGTTTCAAATAGCCTAAGAAAATTTTAGACGAATGAAATAATAATATAGCACCGTAAAATCTTAAAAAAACTGACTAGAACCTAAAAATAAGGGGGGACATTTTATTCCAATTTCAAAAAAAATTAGACGTCCCCCCCCCCCCCCCCCGGTGTTGTTGGGCCGAGAAAATCAGGCTTCCAAAAGTGTCCGTCCCCCCCCCCCCCCCCGGTGAGGTTCTAGTAATTTTTTTATACTACTTATGCAGATTCATAATCAAAATATGACATCTCAGCATTTAATGAAAAGTGTCTTTTATTGTCTCTTTCTTTTGCTATCTTTTTGAGATTGCAGATCTTTGAAGCTATTGCGGCTATTTTCTGGCAATATGTCAGCTATGTTAGCTTCTTAGACAGATACGTAACACTATTTGGGCACATAGTAGCGAGTGCTGTATGCCAACTCATATTGTGCAACTGTGGCATCAACAGCATTCAGCCGTTTAAATATTTTTTTGCCTTTTTGTGAGTTGTTTGGTTGACACAAAATAAAGGCTCTCTTTGGAACGACAATTCTTATTTTTTGATTATGACTGTTGGATTTCTGATGTGTAATTGTTGATAGGATCTATGTGTTGGGAGGTCGAGATGGCAGCTCTTGCCTCTCTTCAGTGGAGATGTTTGATTCTAAAGTCAACAGGTGGAGTTACTGTGCCTCAATGCACAAGAGGAGAGCCCATGCTTCTGCTTCTGCCCTTGCAGGATACATTTATGTGATTGGAGGAACTGACAGCCAATCAAGTGCCTTCAACAACTCTGCCTTCGATTCATGCGAAAGGTTCTTTACCTGATAGTAATTTTGTTTTAATAAGCAAATTGGGTTTCATTGTGAAACTGTGTTGACTAACAGCAAAATGAACAAGGAGAATTGGAAAAGTGCATTCACACATTGTTCCAACATAAAATGATAAACAGTGAATGAAATTGAATAGCTTAAAATTTGCCCTACCCTACAATAATAGCCTCAGTTAAAAGAAAATCCTACTACATGCGAAAAGTTACTTGACGGATTGATTTCTAATAGAAAAATTGGGTTTCGTAGCTGATGTGTTGACTAGCCGAAAAATGAATTAATTGTTATGCCAATTACCCGGTAGTTTTCTATCGGTCATATCTTGAGCTGCGTGATTGAAATGTTTCAAGCTAATATATTTTTTTAAAACTCGGTCATTTGCTTTACTCATATTTTAAAATCTGTGACTTCTCTTTGAATCAAAGATTTCATTTAGCAGAGGGGCTGCTATTCTGTTTCGAAGTTATAATCTGACGGCAGATTTTTTGGTTTAACCGTGTTTCAGTCACATGGGGTCTCAGCTATTTTTTGTTTAGTTGCTTTCAAAGAACTTAACCTATTTTTGCAGCCTTGTAGGTCTTTTTATGTAATATTAATAGCCGCCGTCAGCCGCTCAAACGGCTATTATTTAGGCGCTCTCCTTTTACCATTCAAATAATTTGAATTGTATTGGGGCGCTGTCTTTTTACAATTCAAAGAATTTGAATTGTATTGGGGCGCTGTCTTTTTTTAAGATCTGTTCCCACATTTTCATGATTTTTGAAGTCAAATTGGAGTAGTGATTTTGGTCACGCCGAAGCAGGAGTTTTCTAATTTTTTAATTTTAGAATTCTTTCTCATTTTTTTTAGAAATGATTTTCCAAATTCACTCAGTCCGTTCTAGGTCTGGTCTTTTGTTTAGTCAATGAAAATTCTTTGAATTGTTTGTCAGGACTTGTCCTGCTATGTTTTTTAAGATCTGTTCACACATTTTCATTTATGAAGTCAAATTGGAGTAGTGATTTTGATCACGCCGAAACAGGAAGTGGAGGGAAAAAGCGAGTGCTTTTGCGACGTAAAATTGCGGCGTTTTGCAGAGTGAGAAAACGGTGTTTGAAAAAAATTCGCTTATTCACTGGTGGTTTTTTCACATGCGGCAATTTCACTTTGATTTTTATTGTTTTTTCGATTTTTTTGGATCGGATTTTTTTTCTAAATGGTGTTCCCAATGCATACATAGTTCATTCTAGGCCTAGTTTTTTGTTTGAACCAAATTTCCTTTTCTCACTTGTCTTTTTTTGTTCACTTGCGGCATTTTGACATAGATTTTCATTTAAAAAATTTTTTTGATCTGAATTTTTTGAAATGGTTTTCCCAATTCACTCATAGTCAGTTCGAGGTCTAGTTTTTGTTTAGTCAATGAATGTTCTTGGAATTGTACGTCAGGACTTGTACTGCTATGTTTTTTTAATTCGCTTTACCTTTTGATCACTTTTTTCGTTTTACATAAGTCACGACTTTCACGTTTGACGTCTGACTTACCTCACTGACTGTTTCAACTGAACGTTTTTTAAATCCATTCACTCAATGAAATACGCATGATAGTGAATACAGTCTAGGTCAAAAGAGCACAATCAAAAGAGAAGGGGTAAACCGATAAAGCCCGGTGATTAAATCATTGAGAATTAGGTTGGCAAAGTTCATTAGTGTTTGCTAGCTGACGTTGGTATTAAGCTTATTAGCTTTCAGTTTGGAAGCTGAATTAAGTATAATTTTAGAATCCAACCGAAACTGCACGCCGAATTAGATCACTTTTTGACACTGAAAAAAGGCAAAAAATTGGTCAATTTATCTGTTTTTTTTTTCTTTTTCTCTTTCAATCCCGATGTGCACCAAGCGCGTCAACGGCAATCTGCCGGCTATGTTTTTTGTACTTTTTGCTTGCGCAGATTTTTGTTTTTCAATAATTTCTCTCAAACGGAAGTTTTTAGCAACTATTCGGGGCACCTGTTAGTTTTTTAGGCAGTTTCCGTACTACCGATTTTTCGTCTGATTGTTACGGGTGAAACTGGTAAAGCCCGAGGGCATTAAGTCTTTGATAAGATCTCTAATAATTTAGTTCTTCGAATTTTGGACCCCCATACCCGTCTTCACTGCCCACACGTCCAATTCAGGTGTGTAGGCGTAAGTTAACTGTAGAAAGGCCAATTTCAGGTGGTTTGGGCTCTCCCCACTAATGCCCCTCCACTCTTTTGTGAGAGGTTTATTACTCTTGAAGTCTTCGATGTATCAAAACTTCTAAAAAGGTGTGATCAACATTGAAAACTGAAAACTCGAAACTGATTAATTTATAATAAACCATTTACTCCATTACTTTTCCGACCCACTCTAGTGGGGAGAGGAACTATATACTCAAATGGGTTTTTTGTTCAGTCAATTTTGGCCGATCGATATAATCATTGTAGAGTTGTGAGTGGTATCGTTAGAAAGCCCGTCCAGTGCATTAAAATAGACAGATTTTTTGGTTTTTACGTGGAGTTTCGGTTTTTACTTGGATTTATCGAGGTTTAAAGTTTTGTAAATAAATTTCTCAAAATTCAGACTTTTTTTCAAAAATGGGACCAAATAGGTTTTTTAGCCCACTTTATTTAAATTTGCTGGAGGTAGATACCTTAAAACTGCCGTCATATTCTTCGTAAGCTCGAAAAGAGAGATTGTTCTACTCCCAATAGCTTAAGAGTCTTCTGGAATTATAATTTTGTCAGTCTTAGAAAATTTAAACTCGATAAATATACAAAATGTTTTTTGTTCATTTTTGATATACTGAAAATTTCTGTTTCGCAACCATTTGGACAATTGAGTGTTTTCATAGACGCGCAGCAATATCAGGGTTGATCTTGATCTCACCATGGATCCTTACGGTTAAAAAAATTGAGATTTTAATGGGGCGGTACCTTTTAAAATATTTCCGCATTTATAGATTTTGTGTAAGTTACTGACAAGAATTTCAAATCAGGTCTCAATTATTAACAGATATTATTTACAAAAAATGAGGCCCAACAAACATATATCATGGTTTCAGAGTTAAGCTCAGGGTTTTTATGGCTTTGACCAATTGTTTTTGTAAGATCTTATCGACTTGTTTATTTTTCATTTGTAATATTTTTTTAGCCCAATGACTTAGTTTCCCCAATCAAAGATCCAACGGGCTTTTTTGAAAGGTATACTTGAACATAGACAATGCTCTCGGTTGTTATATAATGTCCCTTATGACTTTGAATATATTTTTTAAATGTCGCTGAATTTTTGAACTTTGCCACTATTTTATCTTACTTCTCTCAAGTTCTGGCGTAGTCTCTTCAAAAACAGGCAGAAATCCATTTCCTGCGAGTTGAAATATATTGCCTGTAACGGTTTTTTAACTAATGGTTTCTTCGTTTTGATACTTCGAGTTTTCAAGTTCTTTTTTTTTTCAGCGTAGTTGCACATTGGTTCGGAAAATGCTCAGCGTTGAAAAAGGCGAATCTGAATAGGTTTATTGTTTTTGTTGCATAGTGTATGCTTATGGAAAATTAAGTGATTTTTTCCCTATGTTTGTCTTTTTTTGTTGTTATACGACATAACTGCTATTGATATGTCTCAATTGATTCCCCAGGACGTATAACTACCTATTTAAAGATTTCAGTTTATTGCTGTTTTTAATGACTTTCAAATAACCTTTTATAAAAGTTTTTCAACTTTTGTCTTTTTGACCTCATTTTTGTCCCCATGTGACTCAATCTCACCAATAAGAAATCTCAAATACTTTTGTTTATTCAGACACTTTTTCTCTGTTAGTTATATTTTTTGACTGTTGGCTGCGACCAGTTAATTTCATTAAAAAAATCTGTTTAGTGTATAGTGTTTGGTTTTTTTTGTTGTCATTTCTCCGTAGTACTTTTATCAAGAAGACTTTTTGATGTCCAGATGAGAAGCAAGTGATGATTTACAGTTCTTGCAGAGAACATCTTATTTTGCCTTGAACACCGTGGTGTTCAAAAATTGTTTGTGTTTCTCTGTTATTTTGTAGTCTCATGTCTTAGTCTAATTTTTAACAGGCCCAATTGACTTCCTGAGGTGTTGCAACTTAATCCATCGCTTTTTGCTGAAATCTTTTCTCTGTTATGGCTTTTGATAACAATTGTTTTCATAAACATTTAATTTTTTGAGCTCCGCCATTTCTTAGTCGATTTATAGCATAGTCTCTGTAAAGAGGTCATAACCTGTTTCCAGTGAGCTGTAATAGTCTTTATACATGTTTTGATTTCAGCCATTTGTTTCTCGGCGTTGTTACTACGAGATTTCATAAAGTGTTGAGATTTTTATATTTGTACAATTTAAAGGTTTTTGTTTTCTTTTCAAATTATAACATTAATGGTAGGTCCCAATGGCTTTGAAATATTGCGCAATTGAACATTTTTGTTGCTCCTAGACAACTTTATGGTTTTTACGGCTTCACATTCATTTTCGCGCAAAGTTGATTTAGACTATCAATTACACTGGATATTGACAGGTCTCAATTGCTTCCTATGAAGATATAAATGAACATTTTAGTGATTTCAGTCAATATCTAATGATAATAATCACGTTGAAATTAATTGTCTTCAAAAATAGAAACGTATTCTTTTTCGTTCTTTATGTCGACCTGTTATCCAGTCGCTTTAGGACAGGTCCCATATATTTTCTTATGAAGAATTGGTTAATTTGTTTCGTTTAGGTTTTATTTGATGCGAGTCTGATTTTGATAGCTTGACTTTTTAATGCAGACATCGAGTGTTGGTCCTAATTATGTTTATTATGTTAATGTTAATTTGATTTTTTTATTGTCTTTTCTAATTGTCCTATTAACAACAAGGTTTATCGGCCCTCTAACACTCATTTTTTCCATTAGTGGTTTAGTGAACGATTATGTTTTTGAAAGTTTTTTATCTGTTCGTCATTTGGTTGCTAATTAAGTCAAGAATGTGGATGAGCAGGGTCGGAACATTATGTGCGTACGCACATCACCGAGCCTCCTAGTTAATTCTACAATCAAATCAATCTCCCAAAGTCCCCTTAGGCAGTCAATGTAACAACGGGCACGAATTTTTGGTATAGCTATCCCTATTCTGCTCATGCTGGCTATGAACAAAATCAGCCCCCCCCCCACACACACACACACGCCGGCCGCTTAAGAGCAACCAATTAATGGACCACTCGAGAGCAATGCAATGTTTAGTCTTAGACCACTATAATGTTGCTCTTCTTCAGGTACAACCCAGTTGAAGACAGTTGGACTTGGATCGCGAATCTTCCGTCTCCCAGACGCAGCATGGCCTGTTGTGTGTTAGGGAACGAAGTGTACGTCATTGGAGGATACTCTGACCAATCAGAGACCGCCTCCTCTGTGTACAAGTACAATCCCAGTCTCAACCAATGGAAACAGGTGGGAATTTAAATTGTAGTGAAAAATTCCATAACGTTTTTTTTTTGTTGAAAATGCTGCAACTCTTGATCGTTGACGGAAAAGTTTATTCCAAAACTTGGAGAGAAATTCTGCAAGGCTTTTCGGGTCTTTCCCATTATAGCACCCATGAAATTATAACCCCCCATTATGGTATAATTACCATGTTTTTTTCTTGGGGGGGGGGGGGGGGGGTCTATAGGTTATCAGACCACTAAGCGGGTGGGCTATAATTGGAGAGACCCGGCTTTTCTTTGTTTCGAAATTCTCACATCCTTAATGTGTTATGAGGATCTTTCAACTGTTAATGACTCGAAACTAAATTTATGCAATTGTTGTGTTGAAAAAAATTGAAAGAACTAGTGGTTCGGTTGCTTCCATTCATGCATATTACAGAGTGTATTGGCAGTTCTAAATGGAATAATTTCAATATACCTTAAAACACTCACGTGCACATTTTAAAACGCCGAAAGTCTGCAGTGCCAGTAGTCAAAATGCCAGAAGTTGCTACTTAGCCGGAAGTTGACTTTCGTCATTGTAAAACGTGCACATTTCGTGTTCTAAGCATGGTTAAGTGACTCTGCAGAAGTCACTTCGAAATTCTGACTTTTTATCTCGAACCGCTTCGCGGTTCATGATAAACGCCACAAGTTCCCAGTGACTTCAAGCAGAGTCACTTAACCATTACTTGAAGCACGCACCTTTAAGTTTTAGAATGCCAGAGTTTAACAGAGCCAGGCTTTAGGCTGCCATATATTCCATTATACAGTGCCAGATCTTAAAGTACTCAAACAAGTAAAAACGTTCTTTTCATTTGAAATTGAATGTACAGTTGTTACATAGAGCCCCACTAAATGAGCACATGTCAATTGGGATCTTTTCCGTTTGTACCAACCCCCCCCCCCCCCCCAAGATTAGTAAATGCGTATTATTTGCACCCCCAGCATCTATCCGCTTCCAAATCACCTACAACCTAACCTCCGATATGGCGTTTAGCTTGCTGGCATGAGAGTGCAAATATAGTGTGTGGGTGTAACTATAAGCACTAATTGGATGGGGGGATGTAGATCCTCAAAGTTTTTTTCATTTCTCAAGGAAAAATTGTAATCACTTTTGCAAGTAAATTGTTTTTGAGTTAACTTGCACAACGCGTGTTCCAAAAAGGTTACGTGACTCTGCTAAAGTCACTTCGAAACTCTGGAAAAAAATCTCGAACCGCTTCGCAATTCTCGATTAATACCAGACTTTCTCAGTGACATCATCAGAGTCACATAACCTATACAGAAGGGTTGTGTTGATAGTTCAGATTTTTTTTCTGCCTCCCCCCCCCCCCCCAGTAGTTAAAAATCCGTTTGTGCCCCCCCCCCCCCGAGCTCAGTGGATGCATTTTATTTTGCAACCCCCAGACGCTCGTGTCATATTGTTACATGATGATTTACTATGTAATATAATGGCACGTGATTTGTAACTGGGGGATGGAGAGACTATTAGCGCGTGCGATTGGTTAGGGGACGTAAAATTGTTATGCCACTAAGCTGGGGGTCCAAACCAATAGATTCGGTAATTAAATGTTGGTTTAGGTTTCCGATTTGACATCCTACCGAGTTGGAGCACGCTCTGTAGTTCTCAAGAAGGACTGATAGCTACGTTCTTAATATTAGTGTCTATTTTTTGTATTTGTAGCCATTATAACTTGAGGTAAGATTGAAGTAGATTACATATTCTAAGAGATTTATTTTCTTATTCGTTTTCAATACTGAGTTTCCGGAGAACGTTTTCGATGAGGTCAACGTTTTGTTATTGAAGCGCGCCGGACAGTCAAATCGAATTTTGCTTTCTGTTTTCTGGCTGTAGATCTACTGTCCTAGCACATAGTCAATCAACAACGGAATCTGAGTTGTTTTTTTGCTCAAAAGAAATAATTTTAAACTCTCAATATTGATATTTGCACACTTGTATAACGATGTTTAATTTGCAATAGTCCCCCCCGCACCCGTTATTAGTATATGCAAACCCACATCACTGCAAAAACCAGAAATGTTTTGTGCAAAGATGTTAATGGAAACTAATGTTTTGTTCACGAGGGAAAGGAAAATTTCCGGATTTGGTTTTGAAAATAGAGTGACTGCGATTTTAAAAAATATAAGCAAACGTGAATTTCAGATTAGTCATGTCACAAGAACTTTTGACAACAGAGTCGGGCAGTGTCGGTGGATTCGGTACTGGTGCATTCTTCTAATATTTTTCTGGGTTGTGTCAATTCTCGCAGCTTTGTTCCTAATCAGAGCCGGCAAAGCTATTATTGCAGTTGCAGTTTGTCTAGTCGTAGCAGCAGTGTCGCTAGTTCTGATATTTCTACCCAGAGAAGATAGAGATAGCGGAGAAAGACATCACAATATATGACGGGATTTTCTGGCCAAGATTGGCTCTCATTGTTGGGCTGCTGATTTTTCTTCTGATCGGAGCTGCGGTTTCGGTGCTGGAAAACCTGCAAGTTGTTCATTCTAAAAAGATGTAGTATGGCTGTGAAGGTGAATACAAATTGAAAATCTGAACTCTTACAAAATAGTTAATTGTGAATAAATTTGTAATGTAAATTTGTACATATGTATTTCAAATTTTTAGTTCTGTTTTAATATAGCGATTTCTGGCTGTGGTAAAATTCTGTTATAAGCAGGCCTTTGTGTTTGCGAGCGTTTTTTTAATGTTTTGAACTACTTTGACCAAAATGGTTTTTGCACATTTAAATAAGCAGTTATGCGTTTGAGAGCATTCTCAATCATTTTAGGAGGGCATTAAGGGCTCCTACAGTCGAAGCCTTTCGTCTTAACTAAATTCTAAGTTTGCACTTCGACGAAACTGTTTTGGAGACATGAATTCATGGTGTGATGGGCGGTTCCTATGATGGGCGGTCCCCCCCCCCCCCCCCCCCCCCCCCCTCCACCACCACCACCCAATCTCCACCCCTGCATATCGTTCCACCCGTAACCCAATGAGCTTGACCCACCCCCCGAGACCGTGAACCCCCTCGCCCCAGCGCTCACCGCACGCACCTTCAAGTAAGCTAAAGCTAGCCTCCCTTAGCCTTAGCTAGCTAATGAAGAATAAGTCGTTTAGGACCGCTCGCCGTTTAGGTTTTAAATTGAGCAAATTTGCGGTCTCTTGTTGATCTATCTTGGAAGTTTTCCCGTTTTTTGCACTTTTCAAATTAGTTTTTGTACAATTTTTTCATCTGGAACTATTTTATGGGCTTCTTACCCAGAGTTGACACTTCAATGGGCTATACTATTACAATGGGCAATGAACTATACTAGCAGGAACTTCATCTCTGGTGTTTTTCTTTTTGGAATTTATTTAAGTCTAATTCTTTTATTGCAATTTTGAGACTGAAGATTTACGAAGTATTTGCAGCTATGTTCAGGCTTTCTGTCTTTTATTTTGATAAAAAATTTTGGCTGTCATATAGTGAGACATTTATTGAACTGAATCAAACTGTATCACACACAATTTAGAATACATGTTTTGGAGTCGATTTATGAAGATCTTGTCGAGATATTGTCAAATAATGGGCTTCTGATCTTATTTTCCCCTTTTTCGGGTTTCATATGGAAACTTTTTGTGATTTAAAATGCTTATTTAGTTTTTTGCTACAGTCAAATTTGACTTCGAAATGATTCCGTGGTCTTCCGGTTGTTTTTTTTTAATTGTCGTATTCTCGATTTTTTAGGAGCATTTGATCGCTCAACAACAGTTCAAGATCGTTTTTCCTGCTTCAACCACTGAGACGATGAATTTGCGTGCAAGACCTGATTTGTTATTACATTATGTATATGTTCTCTTGTCAAAGTCAGAAATTTTAGGGGAATACATGGCTCTCTCGAACGAAGTTTGGAGTTGACTTTTTGAGGTTTTTTTGTCATCTAAAATGTTCTCACAATCACAATACAATGAAGCTGCTGAAATTAATGAACGGCGCCATTTTATTACTAAAAATAAATATTACTAAAAGTCAAGTCCAAAGTATACCGAAAAAGGTTTCTTGTCCGTAGATTAAGTCTTAGTGTTGTATGATAACGCCATTTGAAGCCCTTAAGTCTGCTCCCTCCTCGGAACCTGGAGCAGACTTCAATACTAAATTCGAGCACCTTTCAGTCGTTTGAAAGCAGTTCGTTTGGCGTTTGATAATTTCGAGATTTATTTTGCTTGAGAGACATTTTTTGACATTCAATTTGATCTAAAAATAAGGTAGAATTGTAGTTACATAATTTTTAACATAACTTCTTGTTTTGTGTGCTCTTGATGGTCTTTTTCAACTAGAGGATTGCAACATTCTTTTTGCAGCTGTCACCCGGCAATCTGCTAGCTGTTTTTGTTGCGTAATTGTTGAAGCAATTATTGTTTTTGTGTCCATTTTAGCAAAATTTGCTACCAAGCAGCAAAATTTGCTACCAAATTGACCTATAATTGAACGAAACGTTGATTCCCTATTTTTTTCGACTACCTGTTTATGTTCAGAGAATTGATCACAGGCCCCTGGCTCTTGAGATTTTATTGGAAAACCAAATTGAGGGCAAAATTTGCTGGACTTCGATAAACAGCATTTTGCTTTCTATTCGCTTTTTATTGCTGGCCCAGAAAAGGTTTGGTTATCGAAATTTAAATTTGTAGACGTCGGAATGTTTGTGACAAAGCAGCGCCATTACATCGCTAATAAGGAGTGAGCTCAGTTTTGTTTCGCGGCCCTCAAGAATCAGAAAAAAATAATGGACGAGGACGTTTTCCTGATGTAATTGACTCGGGTAACTGATAGGGTTATATTTGAGGTATATTGAAAATAGCCATGAATTTTGCGTGAACAATATATCTATAATCACGATGGCTGTGCCTCAGTGGACCTGCCCGTGGTACTTTATTAATAGCCGCACAGCGATAGCTGGGGCTATTATTGGCCTTCTCTCTGTTTTTACAATTCAAAGAAATTTTACAAAGCATAATAAATGGTCGATGGTATTTTGTAAATAGTATTTTTCTGTAAATACATTTTTTAAATAGTATCAGTCAATCAGTGAGCCCTGATTTGAAATTCTTGTGAGTTATTTACATAAAAAACTATAAGTGCGGAATTAGTTTTGAAAATGCCGCCCCCAGTAAAATCTATTTTTTATTGTAAGGATCGATGGTGAGATCAAGATCAGCCCTCATATAGCTGCGTGGCTACAAAAACACTCAACTGTTAGAATGGTTACGAATTAGATCAATTTTAATCAAAATTTAACAGTTTATCAAAAAATAAATGCGTTTTGTATGATTATCTGGTTTAAATTTGCCAAAAACTGCAAAATTTTAATTCCAAAAAGACTGTTAAAGCCAGCGGGAGTGCAACTAGCTCTCTTAGCATCTACTGCCCAGCTTACAACTGGCCAGCTTTGAGCTTATGAAGAATATGACCGCGGTTTTAAGGTTTCTTCTTCCAGCAAATTTAAAGAAAGTGGCCTAAAGAAGCATATTTGGTTCCATTTTTGACGAATTCTCAATTTTTTTTTAAAATCCAGCCTAAATTCTGGCCAAATACTGGGACCGAACAATTCAGCAACCCCTCCCCTATCATTACCGTTAACAATTTTCGAAAATTTGGTCAAAATTACGGAAAATGTGAATAAAACAACGGAATGTCATCTATTCACAAAACTTTTAACCTCGATAACTCCCTGTAAAAAGCAACAAAACAAAAAAACTTTTTATTAATAGCAGCACAGCGATAGCTGGGGCTATTATTTGCCTTCTCTTGGTTTTTTTTTTTCGTCGTCCTTACTTTTATTACGACCATATGACGTCACAACCACTTCAAATCTGCTTTTTGTTCACTCGTTCATGCAATTTCAACTGAAGTGCGTGCGTGACGTCAGTTTTTGCTCTTAGCGAGTTTCCTGTTTATTCGCGTGATTAAATTTTTGGTCACACTTGACTTACCTCACTCAAAAATGACTTCCTCACTTTGAATTTGACTTTTATTTACTTTAATTCAAAGATAGAAGGTCAAATGGGTGTGTGTCACTCTAAATGAAGATTATTTGGGATCAGCTAATAGAGGCAGCAATAACTTATACAGATTTTTAATCAAAATATATCAAATCAGCCTTCAATGAAAAGACGATTTTATTGGTCTGTCTTTTTTACTGTTCTTTTTTAGACTGCAGATCTACGAATCTATTGCGGCTATTTTCTGGCAATTTGCCAGCTGTTTTGAAACTGTCTATAGAAGCCGAGAAGCCTGTCTATTGAGCAATAATCTCGCACCTTGATTGCTTCAATTTTGAAGCTGAACTGTTATGTCACCCTATGGAAAAGGAGACTTTATATATTAATTGATTCTTCTCGACTCGCCCAATGCGAGGGTAGTTGAACAAAATTGCCTGAGTAAACGAAAATAGAAGAAAGCAATTGATGAATTTAAAGAACAGAAGTAAACACGGTAAACTCAATTAGTAGACTGTTGATTTAAATTAGAACCATGTCAGCAATAAACTAATTAATGTTATAAAAAATCAAACGATTAAGTATGTAAGTATGACACCAAATATGCAATGTTTTGCATTAGTTAAAATTTTTAGAAAGATCAGTTAGACTTGCAGCCTACGAAGTATATTAACCGTGTTTTTAATTGTTCTCAAACGAGCTTATTAGCTCTATTTCAGCTCAAACTGTTTTGGAGACTTATACTAATGGTATGAAGGGCGGTTCTTAGAAATTGAAGACACCCCCACTATTGCCCCCACCCCCCTCCCACCGCGCTTTTGCCCCCCGCCCACTGTTTCCCACGCCCCTCACTCTCCATCAGCCCAGAGTGCACCCCCCACCCTCACACCACCGTGGCTACTGACGAACAACCGATCGATAAAAACCGCAATTTTATACTAATTTTCAATTTTTTCTAACTTTTTGACAGTTTTTGTCATTTTTTGAGTTCTTTCAGCCCTAGGTGTCAAGCAAACTCCTCGAGGGCTTTATAATAGGGTACTGCATAGTTTCTAGTGGTAGTGGAATGGTTTCAACATTTAGCATCAAGAATTTTAGCTTTTTTGATAAAATGTGCAAATTTTCTCAATTTTTGACATTTATTTTTCATTATTGGCGTCTTTCCAGACGTAGGGGCCAGAAAACGTCTTTGAGGGTTTGATAGTTTGTTACTGATAAATTTTTTTTTGCCATGGAATAGCTTTCGATTTTTTAATATGACAAATATAAACACTTTTTTATTAAACTTGCATTTTTCAAATTTTTTCTAAAGGTTTTTGTCCGTTTTTAGGTTTTTCCAGCCTCAAGAGCCGAGGAACCTCACCTACGGTTTGACAGTAGGTTACTGTATAATTTCTAAGTGTAATGCATTGTTTTTCAAGATTTTAACATCCCGAGTTTAAGCATTTTTTTTGACAAAAGTTTCAATTTTTTTCATTTTTGAAATTTACTGTCATTATTTGAATTTTTTCGGCCGCAGGGTTCAGAAAACCTGCTCAAGTGTTTGATAATAAGTTACAGGAAAGTTTTTTTGGTCATGGATTACTTTTAAACATTTTACTGTCACAAGTTTTTGCAATTTTTTGGTAAAACTTGAAATTTTCTAGTTTTTCGATTTTTGTCATTTTTTAATTTGTTCCAGCCTGAAGAGCCAAGAACTTCCTCTACTGTTTGATAATAGACTACTGCATAGCTTCTTATGTAATGGAATGTTTTTCAAGATATTAATTTCAGCAATTTTTAAAATCTTTTTTAAAGCTTTTTTTAATCTTTTTGAGTTTTTCATCATTTTTTCCGGCAACAGGGTCCTAGGAACCTCCTCCACGGTTTGATGATAAGCTGTTGCATAGTTTATAGAGTTAATGGAATGGTTATCAATATTTTAATGACTCCGGCTTTAGCAATTTTTTCATAAATGTTTTTTCAAATTTTCGGAAAATTATCATGTTCCAAGTTTATGGATCTTTATGAGCCAGTGAAACTATTTAAAGCTTGAAATAGTGATACTGGATAGTCTCTTGAGACAATGAACTGGTTTTTTGAAGATTCTAATATCTTAAATTTTGAGCAAGATTTTGTTAAAATTTGCGAGTGTTTTCAAAATTTTTGAATATTTTTTGTCCTTTTCTGAGTTTAACGATCATTACTGGCCAACGAAGTTTTTGAAGTCCTGCATATGGATTACTTCGCATAACTCCAGAGACAAAAATGGTTTTGAACATTTTCACTGCGAAATATGGAAGCTTTTCTTTTTAATTTTGCAATTTTTTGCAAATTTTTAAAATATCAGTTCTTTATTTGATTTATGTACTAACAAGGCTAGAAACTAAAAGTTGCAGAGCCGAATCAAGCTAAAGCTAGCCTCACTAAACGTGGCTAGCTACTGAAGAAGCCAACCGCTCGCCGTTCGTTTGAGAGCAATTCGCCCCACGTTAGTCGGTTATGTTTAATATAAGACTTGTTCATTTGGCCATGCCTCAGAGGTCCGGAGGACTTGACATGAAATTATTGGTTACATGACAAGATTTTGGGCATGTTGTGACATTGGTCATTGTAGCATTTGGTATTTTGTCCTGACATCGAAATTATTACAACCCAACATTTAATCAATTTATGATAAAACTGAGCTTTAATGTATAAAACATGTTTCTAATTTCGGCTTCTAATTTTAAATCGCACAATGAACGAATAGATCAGAGAGCATTAATTGGGTATTATGGAATTGAATAAATGATCACGTAACCCGATGTAAGTTTTTTGGGTTGCAATGACAAAATAGCCAATGCCGTTATACCCAATTTATTCCCGTTGATCTTTTCGTTCAATAATCCGATTACAAATTAGCACTCGGTTCTAGCAGCATGTTTTATCACAATTAAGCAGATAGTTTAATCCCATGTTCAGTAGTGATTGTTTCATATCAAGTCCCACGGGTCGCTGAGGCATGGACATGGCCCGCAAGGCATGGCCAAATGCACTCGCTAGATATTATGCGAAATAATCGTTCGTGTAGTTTCAACGTTAGGATAAAATATTGGGTATTTTTTCCCATTGGGTATTTTGGCATTGGGTATTTTTTCCTGGCACCGTATTTTGGCTCATTAAATAAAAGGTCACGTAACCGTTTATACACCATCCTTAACCGATTTCAGTTTGGTCATGTCCATAATTGTAACAGAAGAGCCTCCAAATATATGGGAGGTAGTTTGCAAAGAATTTCAGAAGTTGGACCCTACAATTGAGCACAAGACTAAATCTAAAGAGGACCCCACTGTGATTCAGTTTTCTAGCAAGTTTGTTCACCCAGCTGTTCATGGTAGAAGATTCACCCACAACGAGATTGATGGCAATGCCTTGACCGACTTCAATGCCAACAGTTGTCATCCTGCTTTCGCAGGTTCGTTTTGCTTCGTTATGTTAATAGCTTTGATTGCTCTCAAACGAACTTCATAGCAATTATATTAGCCCTGTGCTCTTTTTTGTGTGACTTTTCGTCTCTCCAATATTTCGTCTGATCTATATAGCTTTCCATTTTCAAAACCGGGATAAACAGATGAAATCCGAGGGTATTAAGGGGCAGAGCAGCTCTCTTAGAGCCTTACTAGTCTTAAGTATCGGGTTCACCTAAACTGTTTTAAGGAGACAATTTGAAGTTTGACCCCCTCATTGTTCCTATCCCCCACTCCCCTCCCCCCCCCCCCCCCCCCCCCTCCTAATGCTAGCATTCCTGAGTGACAGCTGACTACTGGCAAAGCCAACCGCTCAACGCTCACTGTCGTTTGAGAGCAATTAGCTTGACGTTAGTCGGTTATGTTTGAATGGTGTGAGAACAATTTACCTAATTGAGCTAATTGAGAGTACTTTATGAAGGTAACATGACAATTTACCCAATGCCATTATACCCAATTCACATTGATATTCGTTCCATAATCCGAAACTAATTATCAGAAAATAGCTCTTAAACGTATGATTTAACAAGTGGATAATTTAATCCCATGTTCGGTTGTGATAGTTTCATATCAAGTCCCACGGGCCGCTGAGGCATGGCCACGGCCATTAAGTATACGGCCAAACATACGGGCAATAGTGACTGCTAATTTGCTGTCGGATTATTGAACGAAAATATCAAAGTACATTGGGTATAATGGCTTTGGGTATAATGGCATTGGGTAAATTGTCCTGACACCCTTTATTAATAGCCGCTTAGCAATAGCTGGACTATTATTGGCCTTATCTTTTTATGACTCGAAGAGGAGTATTGGTTTTCTTAAGATTTTTTTTACCGGAAGTACTATTTGTTCAGGCGGCGTTTTGACCTAATAATGAAAGTAAAGTTGCCGTGTGAACTAACTTTTTGAGCGAGAGAAGTTTTTTGATCATGCGCTTCGATCAGTGGATGACTTTTCGGTTTTGAAAAGTGTTTTTTGACAGAATGCTGCATAAAGATAACCATTTTTAGCCGGTTTTTTGTCCAATTGGCCCAATTTTTTCGTATAATTGTTTTTTTTTGTAAAAATAGTTTTTATTAGAAGCTGTATTAATATTTGAATCTCTGAAATTGATACCACAGTGTTTTTTGAGAATCTAATAACGCGTTTTAAATTCTAAATGAGCACATATTTCCCAATTTTTTAAGTTCATATTTGGTTTTTTAGTTTAATTTCTTCATTTTTGGATCTTAAGCGGATATTTTGTTTTTCAATAATCAGTCCATATGGCAATTTATCTTTAACATTTTATACATTGACTGCCTCTTTATAACGTGAGGTATTTTTATTTTTTATAGAAGTGTACACATGCTTGCCCGATTATGGCAGTTGTTTGTCCAATTTTTCTCAGTTATCTGTTCGTTTTTTGGATTTAATTACTAGAAAGTCTTTTTGTGCACTGTCTTCGATCCTAATTTTCTTAGTATTATTTGAATAATTTTGTGGCCTTCGTTTGAAACTCTGCAGGTGAGTCAATTATGTTGAATTGAAGTTGAAACTTTTAGCTTTGTTACGCCAACTGTATCTGTATCCTACAACCACCGTTCTCGGAACGTTTTCAGTTTTCAGGCTGTTGACTCAAAATACTGTTGAAACAGATTTAGCATTGCAAACGTATACTGAATTATTTACGAGTTCCTAGCTCTGGGAAGTGACTTGATGAGTTGATTAAGCTCTTTTGCTGCCCTTGTCAAGCGAATTTGCATGATCTGTTTATACAAACGGTAGTTGCATAATTGGTATATCTGTACTGGACTAAACGATAATTTGATCGAATTCCTAGGTCTGGTCGAGTTGCCACCATCGGATTCTCCGGAGCCAGATGAAAGTGGACCACTGCCACCAGCCAAATCTTGTTCTCCCAGAGAGTACCTGGAGAGTTATGTGTTCCCAGTTCTTCTTCCTGGTCTGCTGGAACTTCTGAAGACAGCTGGCACTCAGAAGTGTTTTGAAAGGAAGCATTTCAAGTTCAATGGATGCGATTTCTTAACGGAATATCTCTACAACAACAACCCAAAGTTAGAAAAACGCACGCATTATAGTATAAATTAAATTTTATTGCAGCTGCTTATATCAATAGCTGAGCAAATTTATTGGATAAGCCGCAGGTTTCATACCATTCAAAGTGTTCAATAAAAAAAGGAACACTGTATTTCTCCTAATATCTGTAAATGTTTCAGTCATAGTAAAATTTACAGAGATAGGCAGCGTAGAATATTGATAATTACAACAGAGAAACGAATAATTTATAATAACTAAAATATCGACCGAATAGAGAAGTCACTTGTATTGGCGGGAGGGACGACAGTGACATAAATTTAATACAAAACAGAAAGAAATTTAATTGAGCTTAAAATGTTTCCAAGTAATTGAACCATGTTGGGTTTTCTTCGGGTCCTTCTTGTATTCATTGAGAAAAAAACTGCTTATATTTCTTCTTTGCAAGACTGTATGACATTGACAAATCATTTCTTGGGAAAGAATTGTGCTGCAGAATACCTTTTTTAATAATACATTTTTCATGCAAATTGCATTTTAAAATTGTCTGGGTAAAAATTTTTGAGTTCGCTCGTGTATATAAAAACTTGCGGTTGGTAATTTGAAAGCTGAGCTTGAGAAGGCAGGCTTCTTTCTATTCATGATGCTATGACAGTAAGTGGCAGCCCTGTAATCAAAAAGCAGCGAAATAGGTAGTATACCAAGGTTCATTTTAAGATCTGAGGATGAGTCAAACTTTTGTGCGTGAAAACAAGCTTTGATGGCACAATTCAACTGCTTTTCTAGTGTTGTTATGAGATTTTGATTGATGGTTGCAAGTAATACAGAAGAATATTGATCATGACTGAGAACAAAAGAGCAGTGCATTCTTATGAACATATTCATCAATTTGTTGTTTAATAAGAGATTCAAAAACTTTTGCTAATGCTGGTGTTAACGAAATTGGTCGATAGTTTAGAGGATCATCGAGGTCTCCTTTTTTTAAAAAAGTGGAGTGATGTCAGCTCTTTTGAGATCAGCAGGGAATGTTTCTGTTTTTATAAATTCATTCAATAGAAAACAAATAGGCTCAGCTAGTTCACTAACTGCGTCTCGCAATGCCCATGAGGGAATGGTAAAAAGACCCATTGGTTTGAATTTTCCAAGAGCAAGAAGCGTTTTAAGACATTCAAACTTAGTAACAAATCTAAAAGAAAAGGTGTTTTTTGCCTCACCATAGGCAGGTCTACAGTATAGTTTCTACTTTCAAAAATTTCGCCTAATTTACTGAATTTTAAATTAAGTAAGTTGGCTATTTTAGTTTTTTCTGTGATAATTTTATTGAAAGAGTTTTTTATAGAGTATACCGTAGTTGTAGTTTTCACGGAGTTTCTTACTTCATTAATCAAATTCCATTTCTTGCGCTCTGAAGTTGAGCTTTCAACTAACTGATTATGAAATTTCTCAAAATCATTTTCATAGCCGGCGCAGACTTCGGCTTTCATTTTGAAAAACTCGTGGAAAGATTCTGAATTGAGGTTTTTCTCTCTCAGCAGATTTTTGTTTAGTGTGTTTTTGAAATGAACCGTTTGGCAAGGGAAAACTGTGATTAGTTGTTTCTTATAAAAATTGTTTTGATTGGCGCATGAAGGAGTATTTGCTGTTCAAGATTTCGCTCAAATGTGCGTAGCATTTCACTTCGAACTGTAGAGCAGTAAAAATTTTCCCAGGTTGTTTGCTTGATCGAATGTTTAAAATCTTTTGGGCTGTGATTCGTTTTATCATAAATTTGTTTTTTAATTACTTTGTTCTTGCTAAGTTTTGTGGCAAGAATAATCAATTGAACAAAATGATCTATTTGTATTGGTGAGTCAAAAATTTCACTATAAAGAAGGGGTTCGTTTCCATCAATAATACTGTAATCTATAAGTGAGTTCGATTCATCCTTAATTCTAATTGCTTGATGCTTATTAGTTACATTTAGATCATACGGTTGAATGATTGTTTCCAAATTCTGCTTTTCTTTGTTTTCCTATTGATATTATAGTCTCCCATCATAATTATTGTTTTGTTCTCATTAATTTCTCTATCAATTGATCTAGCAGACTGCTCGAGAATTTCTTCGTAAAGAAGCTTTTTTGGGTTATAAGAAATGTTTATTAGGTAATTTTTTAAAATTTTTTAAAGTTATTTCGACCCACAGAGTATCAAAAAGAGTACTTTTGAAAGCTAGATCAACGCGTAATTTTGGGTTAAGTTTCCTAGGAACAATTAACAATACACCTCCCCCTTTTGAACTCACCCGATCATTGCGAAAAACAAGACAGTTTGTTTTGTTCGGGTTTACCAAATCAGTGTCAATCTTTGTATCTAGCCATTTTTCAGATAGACCATAGATGCAGTTAGCCCCAACATCATTCATTAGGCTTTTTAACTGAAGTTGTTTTCTAGTTATGCTCCGTACATTTAATTGAAGAAATTTTAAATTGTCTGAATAAGTTTCGCAATCAAGGAATATGTCTGTCATCGATTTAATTGGCCCAGGGTTGGTTTCAATATCTCCGGACCTCAAAAGTAATAGCCAGATACTTTTAATGTATAAGCAAAAAAATAAGTTACTTAAGACAAGAGAAGATTTTAGTCATATTAAAGCTTGGTTCTTGCTCCTGGAATTGGTCTCCGACCAAATTCGAGTAGGAACTGCTATTGAGTTAAGTGATGTGGGAAAAGAGGAAGTAACTTGAGAACTCAACAACATTTATCCTAAAATTATTAAACATATCTTGTTAGAAAACATTATGCTTGTCAAACAGTTGAGACCCAATTCTTTCAGTACAACAGAAAATTACAATTGATTCGGCTTTTTATAAATTTATCATTACTAATATGTTTGGTAACGGTAATAATTATTCAAGTTTGAATTAGTGTTTGCCATTGTATTAGGCCAGTACTGCTCTTGGAATTTTGGAAATCTATTATTCATTTTATAGCTCCCGTTGGTGAATTTATCAGTATCACAAATGCCAGTAGATGTTTGAAGTAGAAACATTAGAAGATGATTTTTAAGGAAAGGAATGCCATGGTTGTAATTCAAATGTACATTGTCATGATACAAGGAATTTGTAATGGTTGACCTTTGGGTTGAAGGAGGGGATTGAGCGTGATAATTCATTTATCTTGAGCAAAACAAAATTTTTACCAAGAGATACCAATCTTTCTTTAAGTGCAGCATTAACTTCATCAATTAATTTGTTTTTTGATCGATTGTAGTCAGTTTCTTTGAACGGTATTACCTCCATGACTACAAACACATCAGGCTTGAACATATTTTTACAGGCTTCAATATGGCTGAACATGTCATCTAAAATTTCTTTGTAGCTTTTTTGTAATTTTAAACAGTATTTGTTCCGTCTTGAAGAATTATGTTTTTTGGATTCATATTTTTCTACAACTTTTATTTTCTCTTGGTGGTTGACCCACGGTAGGTAGGCATGGATAGCTGTGTCCAGTGGAATTGTTGCATCACTTTCTAGCTTACCAATGATGCTGCTACCCAGAACCAAATTTGATTGTTCTTGTTTGAGGGGGATTAAATCAAAATCGCTGACCTTCTCAGAAAAAACCAGGTTTTTTCGAGATTTTGATTCATGGTTGGGTGTGCCCTCCCCTTCATTAGATGACTGTTCCAATGTTTTGTCCTGCAGTTGTCGCTGATAAGTGTAACGAGCACATTTTCAATAAATTTTTCCTTTTTTGTAATCTTTGATGTAAGTCAAGATATAATTTGTAGGAAGTTTCCTTTTTAAGTTGAACCCATTCAGTTAGGGATACTAATGAAGTATCAGTTTGTTCATTTAGATTGAAATTCTCCTGGCTTTCTAGTTGAATATTATTAGAGTTTGTCATAGACATTGCAATTTCTGTATTTTTGAATGAAAAAGGTCAAGTTTATTTTTGCTGTGTCTGCATAAGTGCAAAATCGATCAATGTTTCCATAGAAGAAAGGTCAACTGTATTATTTGAAAGTTATTCGCTTGAATATCAATATTCTAATTCGCAATTCAATATTTCAATATTCGCAATTCAATATAGACATTCAATATTCGCAATTCTCGTTGCGGATAACGGCTTACATTATTCAGTTATGACATAACTTGTAAATGATAGAAAATCTAAACTTTTGGCGAAACTGCGGATCTATTCTGTCCCCCGCAGTGTTTTTTATTACCCCCAGTTGCAAATTATATGTTGTTATATAGCACGTTACTATGTAAGAAAATAGCATGTGCGCCTGGGGGTCATAAAAGATTTATGCTCACTAAGCGGGGGGGGGGGGGGGGGGGGGATGAAGACATAGAAGTCTATTGCCCTTTTGCCATTTATTTAAAACACGCCACTCAGAAATTAATTATGGAAGCTGAAGTTGTTTGCCTCTTAGATCGAGCAGTCTCTTTTGTGATGAGACTTTCTTTCATTGGGTTGATTGATGGCCGTGTCACGTCTTCAGCTCTCCTCGCTCAGTTATGTTATGTATCAGCTGTGATCTTGTTTTGGGTTTTAACAATTTTTAGACATGGCGCGTCTCAAGTCTTGATTAAGTCGTATTTGAAAAGTGGCAAATTGTCAAAAGTCAATTGATAGTTTCCTTTGCATTGTGTAGTCACAGTGACACTCGCGAATACACCCCGTTAGACGAGATCTCCTTCGTGAGAGAGATGAACGAATCCCACCCCAGGAAACCCCTTCCCTGGTCTCTTCTATGGACAGAACAAGAGGCAGCCCTCAGAATACAGTCTTTCTTCCGCGGGTTTCAGGTACGTTTTAATTTTAACTCAAAGTTGGGTTTGTTACTCTCGCTTTTATTGCATACTTTATTTGTCTGTGGAAGAGGAAAACTTGACTTTTTAATTGCTCTTGAACGAAGTTCATAGCAATTATTGTAAACGTGTTGGACTTTTTTATGCAAATTTTTCGCTTGACATTTTACGCTTTTGTTCTAGAACATTCTTTCACATCTCAAGTGACTTTTTCACGCTTTCGTTCTTCATTTTTGAGTGATCTAGATTGCTCTCATTCCGAAGTAAAGCTTGTTAATTGCTCTCAAACAAAGTTTGTAGCAATTATATTAGTCCTGTCGGTCTTTTTTTTATGCGATTTTTCGCTTGACCAATTTTTCGTCTGACGCTTTTGACTTTTCGTCCTCAAAAACGGGATAAACAGGTAGCGCCCAGCGGGCATTATCTGCTCTTAGAGCCTTTCAGGTCTGTTTCAGCTCAAACTGTCTTGGAGACTTATACTTATACTTATGGTGTGAGGGGCGGTTCTTAGAGGTTGACACCCCCCCCCCTTTGTTGACCCCCACTATTGGCTCCACCCCCCCACCGCGCTTTTGCCCCCCACCCAGTGCTGCCCCCATCAGCCCCCGGTGCAACCCCCCCCCCCGTGGCTAGCTACTGACCAAGCCAACCGCTCGCCGGTCGTTTGAGAGCAATTCGCCCGACGTTAGTCGGTTATGTTTATTAATATTAAATCGTTCTAGCAAATCTAAAGGAAAGGCCTGGTAGCCCAGTGGTCCCTCTATTTGATTTCCCTCTATTTATGTACTGAAAGTGAATGAGAAAAAGATAAATGATTCAACTTTTTACCTTTTTTTATGTTTGTACAAAATTTATAGCAATTATTCTGAACAGCAAAAGTAAGTTATCAACCCCTCTTTTCACGAAGTAGAATTCAAATTACGAGACAATATTACTCCAACTTAAAATCACATTTTCAAACAATTTTTTCACCATTGATCCACTACACTAGTCCTAAAAAAGAAAACATTGAATTCCAAAATGTTACACACCTTAAAAGTGTCAACAAAATGGCAATGTACAAATTCTAAAATACATAAAACAATAAGAATATATTTTATTTACAACGTTTGGAATACTAAAAACATTTAAAAAAATATATTGGATAATTAGGAAATTAAAAACAATGAAAGCTTAAAAAAGGTCCCTCAACAAATCTCTGTATTGCCTTTGGGTCCTTCAGATATTCCTTGAAATAGAATTCTTTCAAAAAACCTTTGATGTTTTTAACCTTATCAAGTTTTTGTCTTTGTTCATATGGAACTTCATTGTACAATTTCATGGCTTGCAGCATCAATGATTTATCGAGGAATTCCGAATTACTTTTCATAGCCGGATAAATTTTTCCCGTTCTCGCATTTTGCTTACAATTGGAAGTTTGCAATTCATTGTTGTTACTAAAAGCTGGTAATTGTTTCCTAACATATTTCATGAAAAATACCATACATCGATATTTGAGAAGGAATTCAACAGGCATGATTCTGTTTTTTATTTTTAAATCAGTCGAGCGATCAAACTTTTTTCTTTTGAAACACACTTTTATTCCCCAATTAAATTGTTTTTCTAATGTTATCATGAGATTTTTTCTGATACCAACAAGCATAAAAGATGAGTATTGAATATGACTTAAAACAAGCGCGTTCAATAGTGTTACTCTAGTTTTTATAGGAAAACAGTTCCTTATATCTTTCAAGATTTTGATGCTGCACGCCATTCTGGAGAATATTCTTTTGATCTCTTCTTTAAAGTTTAATTTGTTGTCTAGTATTTTTCCTAGATATCTTACCGACGACGATTCTCCTATGTTCACATCGTTAACCTTGAGATGAGACGGAGTTCGTGCTTTTTTTGATGGAGCAAACACGATATATTCAGTCTTCTTATTGTTCATCATTAATTGATGTGATTGGAAGTAATAACATAGTTTTTCAATATTTTTTTCCAAATAACTTCTAGCTATATATAGTATGAGAAGAATAGAGGAAAGTGTCATCGGCGTACTGGATTACTTGACAATTGTCACTATCAATAACTCTATGAAGATCATTCACATAAATGTTGAACAATATTGGTCCTAATACTGTCCCTTGTGGCACTCCTCTGTTAAGTAAAATCCAGTCGGACTCATTTCCCGAGAAAACTACTTTTTGAGTTCTGTCTTTCAAATATGATCTAATCAATTGTGTAGATGTTCCGTCGAATCCTAAACATTTCAATTTTTCTATTAGTATTTCGTGTGAGATTGAGTCAAATGCTTTTGAGAGATCGAGGAATGCTCCACAAACTGTATTTTTTTATCCATTTCAGTTCTTACATATTCCGTACATTGTAGTATGGCATCTGTTGTGGACACTTTTTTCTATATCCAAATTGTTTAGGTGACAGCAATTTATTTGAGATCAAATAGTCATTTATTTGGTTCCTTATAACTTGCTCAAAAATTTTGGCCAAGGCGCCGGTTACTGATATTGGACGATAGTTAGTGGGATCTTCTGTGTTTCCTTTTTTATAAAGAGGTGAGACCAAAGCTTTTTTGAGGTCAGTCGGAAAAGAAGACTCAGAAATAAACTCATTTATCAGAAAACAGAGATGCTCCGCAAGGACCGATTGGGCATCTTTCAACGCCCGTGCGGGAATTTTTGAAGGACCCAAAGGTTTGTTCACATTCAAACATTTTATTAAATCATGGACTTCTTTAAAAGTAACATATTTGAAGAAGAATCTATTTGTATTTCCCGTATCAGCTGAGAACAATGTTTTATCAAATTTTTTTCTTTCGCCAAAGTATTCCCCCAAAACTGAAAACTTGAAGTTCAAAAGGTTTGCGATGTCTTTTCCGTTCGTAATAAGCTCAACGAAGCTGTTACGCAGAGTGTCTATTACAATTCGTTGTTTTTCATTGTTCCTAACTTCTTGTATAAATTTCCAGCGACTTTTTTCTGTGTTCAAAGAAATAAAGTCTTTTAACAAGGAAGCTTCATTTTCTGATTTGAAATTTTTTCCAGATAGGAACTTATTTCTATTCAGGAAAATTTTCGGTTTGTCATTCCCCACAAAACAGGATTTCAATGGTGCATGCACATTTATTGCTTGCTCGACTATGATACAAAATTGCAACATCATTTCGTTAGCATTTTGTGATATCCAGAAAAGACTCCAATCTGAACTCCGAATATATTCCTGGAAATTTTCTTTGGAATAGTTCTTTTTGTCGAAAAAAGTTTTTTTGATTGGCATTTGTTTCATCATCATTTTTTCGTCTAATATAGCAACTGTTCCGTAATGATCACTATTCAAGATGCTCTCTGTAACAAAACATTTTTTGAAGTTTTCCGTGATGATATAATCAATCAGTGCAGTCTTATTGACACTCTGTCTTGTCCCTATATTTGTGTTACATGACACCAACCCATACGGAATAAATAGCGTTTCTAATGTTCGTTTTTCGTTCTTTTGAAAAAAATCAATATTGTAATCGCCCATTAAAATTATTCGTTTGTTCTCAGCTGCAGCACAGTCAATTCCCAGAGCCAGTTCTGACAGAAACATTTCAGAAAGGTGTTTGGTCGGGCAGTACGAAATATTTATCAAATACTTTTTTTTATTGAACTGACATTCTACCCAGATGCTTTCGAAACGGGATTCCGAGACGGTGGTAAGATCTGAACGTTCTTTAGGTTTAAATGATCTAGGTATATAGAGCAGCAGACCACCTCCACTTGTTTTGTCATGTAATGAAAGATTCCTATCTTTTCTGAAACATTGAAAATTTTCACTGCGTACATCCCGAAAACGGATATCGTCCTTCATTTTGAGCCATGTTTCTGTAAAGCCAAAAATTGTGTTTTTTCCCAAATCATCCATTAATTGCTTCAAGGTAGAGTTCTGACCAACAATACTTCTACAATTGAGGGAGAAAATCTTTACATTATTCTTAAAAGACGCGCCTACTGTTTTAACACACTCAGCATATTTCAGAACTGGCCCTGGGTTTTGTTCTACATCTCCACATTGAATCATGATAGAAGCCTTAACTATTATGACAAAACAAATATTTAATACACGGGAAAAAGAAATTGTAATTAAATTAAAAGCCGTTCCCGGTGTTCTATTGTTTAACACGAAAAGTGGCACCTCATGAAAATTGTCGTACACCAATTCACTTGAAGATAGAGTTCGTGAAGATAAAATAAGTAGAATAATGAGACTGATTCTCCATTTCCATGAAGTGCCTTCCCTAAACATCGATATCGAGTTTGAAAAATAAAACAAGCAATACATCTCGCGTTACTATACGAATTATTAAAAATGATTATTTCCCCTGGTGTAGTAATAGGTTTGATTGAAAGGTTTGCGTTGAAAAGAATGAAATTTATTTCTATTAAACGATTGGTTGAAACTGCGATTGTATTGAGCGTTTGCAATAATATTGTTTGATGTTTCGCCTACCTATCAAATTCAGATAAAACGCAACGTTCACTACCAGAAATCCCAATGTACAGTTGATGAACTTCTTTCAATTTTCACTGTAAAAAGAAAGTTATCACAAGATGTGATATGTTTTTATGTTTGTTCAACTATGGCTAAGTTTGCACTGGTGTCAAAATTGAGAGAAAAGATGTGAATAAATTGTGATATTGTGACAACTTTCTTTTTACAGTGAAAATTGAATGAAGTTCATCAACTTTACATTGGGATTTCTGGTAGTGAACGCTGCGTTTTATCTGAATTTGATAGGTAGGCGAAAGGACTAGTGTAGGGAATCAATGGTGCAAAAACTGTATTGAAAATGATGATTTTAAGTTGGAGTAATATTGTCTCGTAATTTGAATTCTACTTCGTGAAAATAGGGGGTGCTAACTAACTTTTGACGTTCAGTATATATTAGACCTGCTGGTCCTTTTTGCGCAAAATTTTTTGCTTGCCGCTTTGTTCTAGAACATTCCTTCGATTTCTTCTCTCCAGTTACTTTTTACGCTTAACTTGATTTTTGCGTGACTTAAACTAAATTAATCTCATTCAGAAATTAAATCACAAAGGACTGATATCCGAGAGCCTAATACTTCAGGTTTCTCTAAATATGCGATTCACCGAAACTATTAAATGAGTGGGTTGTTTTCTATTTTTTCATATTCTTATCAAGAGACATCACCCATCTGACAGAGGTTCCGGTTCCATTGAATGTCTCAAGCGCTGTATGTACTATTGTATCGTGCAATTTGCACATCGTTTGAGAAATCAAACCTACTCTTCTTATCCAATTTTTTCCGAAGATGTATTGGATCCGTGTATTTTACAGGTTAGAAAGCAGCCTCATATTCAGGAGTTGAGAGAGTACCAGCGCCAGATGCGTGAAGAGGGCGAGGATATTGGGAGCAAAGTTTCCGACTTCTGGTCCAGACACGAGGCTAGGAGCGAGAGCAGAGCATCTGCTAGAAGTCAGCAGCGACAGTCACCAAAAGAAAAATAGATGACATCATTAGATAAACAGATTAAAGTGATGCTAATTTGAATTGGATTGGCGTTAGTGAAGTAATTCTTCGACTCACTTTTTATTGATATAGCGGGGGGCCTGACATTTCTATAAACAGCCGTCTCTAGCTAACTGTGAGAGGGTCTCTATATTGAAGTTCATCTCTCATAGAATATAGAACTGAATTTCGAGCATTGAAAAGCTGATTGTATATATTGTTTGAATCCGCTGTAAGTTGTAAATTGTATATATATGATCAAATTTAGGTTTTCAACCTCATTTTCTGTTGCTACATTCTTAATGTTATAGCATGCGTCTTACTGATATTGGTATCTCAGTATGAGCAGCTCGATTGAAGGATGGCTATGCCTTCAGAATTTATACCCCTGCTTTTCCATTTAACATTGCCAATAGTTTAGGGCTCTGAGAGTAGTGGATAAAACAAGGATTCCAACCACCAGTAAAATTTGTCCCTTTCTCCTAACGCTAATCGCGCATGTCGAATCGGGCCAAATTTTACTGTTTATTGGAATCCTTGTTTTATCCACTACTATATGTTAGCTCTAAATTCAATAAAAAAATCAATTAAAATCAAAAATAAAAACAAAAAATCAAAGCAAAATTTACATTTCACTCTGTAAGAGTGATTCACTCTTATTCGGAGTGATCCCCAGTAGAAAAGATCGCTCTTTATCGCTCTTAAAGAGTGAATCCCTCTTTTTTGATATATTTTTATTTTTTTATACTTTTTATTTCAAATTATCTATACTTTTCAATAAATTTATATTTTCTTTTATTTTTTCTATATTTATTCCATTATTAATAAGAAATGATACAAAATTATAGTATTTACATGAACAACTATCAGTGAAACTGCTCAACGGAGTTGTTTAGCAAATTCGCAGATCCTCTGTTTGGTTAATAACTAAAGGACTTACAGCTCTAGGACTTTGCCAACTAGGATTAATTGTTTTATCCGCGAAGCGGTTACACCGATCAGTTATATTTCTACTAAATCCTCTAGTCAATGCTATATCTGGAAGTTGTTTCTTTACATGAGCCCGTATCCCATCATATCACAACAGAAGTACAATATGGACAATTAACTTTAGCTGAAGTACAACTTCTAAATGTATACTTACCCTCATCAAAATTATTTAGTGGTTTTTTATAATTACACTTATTACAACGTCTAGTTAATACTCTGAGCTGGGGTTAAGGTTAGGGTTAGGGATAAGGTTAGGGTTAGGGTTAGGGATAAGGTTAGGGTTAGGGTTGGGGTTAGGATCTGAGTTAGAGTTATAGTCATAGATAGAACCAGAACCAGAACTAGAGCTAGAACTGGGGTTAGAACCAGAACCAGAACTAGAACTAGGGTTAGAACTAGAGTTAGAATTAGGGTTAGAACTAGAACTAGGGTTAGAACTAGAATTAGAATTAGAATGAGAACTAGGGTAACTAGAATTAGAACTAGAACTAGATTCATTTTTTAAAGAACAACCCCATGGGGAGAAATCATTAGCACAAATACCACTTAATATTATATTACCACACATACAATCATCAGTTTTATCTTTATGAAATGATTCATAATGATATTTTAAAACAGCAATGTTTCCACATTTATAGTTACACTCTAAACATTGTAAAAGCATTTTTAATAGATAAAATTATCAGTGAACGAGCTTTGCTCGTGGTTCTCCAACGAACTTTGTTCGTGGTTTACCAAACTGCTCAACGGAGTTGTTTTGCAAATTCGCAGATAATATTGGCTATGCTGTAGAATCGGTGTACAAACTTTGTGGATAATATTTAGCCATGATTTCAATTAAATCATTAGTATTATCTTTAGATGTGATACACTCTGCTAAATATTTATTTCCTAAAGTATTGAGTGTATTAGTTTTACACCTCTTATCTAGAATTAATTCATGGTCTAATTCTTTTTTATCTCTAACAAAATTTATAATCTCTTCTCTAAATTCTTCACTATTTACATATAGTTTTTTCAAAAACTTTCCTCCCTTTCTATTCAAAATTCCCATCTCTTCATTGACGAAGTCACAGTTACACTGATCAGTATACGAACTTTGTTCGTGGTTTACCAAACTGCTTCGCAGATCTATATATTCCTCTTGGATCACGGAACCTGCTTCGCAGATCGAGGAATCGGACTTTGTCCGTGTTTCACCTTCCAACTCTTCTCCATATCCAACATTAACTAATGTATTTACTCTACTCAACATTGTGCTTGCTCCCATTGCTACAGTTCCAGCATTTCTTGATATTGAATCAGGATAAAAACAATTAAATATAAATAAACCTGTGCCTATAATTCCACCAATATTTGATAAAATTTTCATACCCTTTCCTTTAATCATCTCTTTTGTTAAAACATCATTCTGAATTTTAATGTTATTTAAAGTAAGAAGTTTATTAAAATAAAACTGATAATTATCATGATTAATAACATTTCTATCTGTTGCATTAATCATTAGTGGATTCATATATGCTATAAGTTTATTTATATCTTCTCTTTCTAAATCATCTTTTAAACTAAGAGCTTTTAAATCAAGGAAACCAACTCTTGAATCATATATCATTGTTCTATTACTACTAATAATAATAAAAGTATTTTCCTTTTTATTATATTTAATTACACCATAACGAAGTTCATCTGACATTCCATCTGTACAATTATAATAGTTACTATTTAATTCACTAATTATTTTATTGAAGTCATGTTCACATTTATAAATCTCATTAAAGTTTTTAAATAGGTCAGGTCCATTATAAGTTGTTAAATAAATAGTATCACAACTCATTCTTGCTGTATTAATTATTTGAGCTGGTTTATGACACATTACAATCATTTGAATATTATAATGTCTACCTCCAGTAAAATAGTAACCTATATCCTTATTTAACCTATCACCCATATCATCAAGTACTATTACACAATTTTGAAATTTATGCATATTATTTTTTGTGATCATATTTATATCACATTTATTAAACCCATTATAAAACTCATTAGACTCAGGATCTATCCAGTCTCTGTCATCGTTACAAACTATAACTATGGACCTTTGTTCTTGATCTTGAACTTGATCTTGATCTTTAACTTGATGTTGAACTTGATCTTGAACTTCATCTTCAACTTGCTCTTGAACTTGATCTTGATCTTGAACTTGATGTTGAACTTGATCTTGAACTTAATCTTGAACTTGATCATGGTCTAAGTATAACTTTAAGTTTTGTCTAATAAAATATGTTTTACCCGTTCCAGTTCCACCATAAACAATAGTATGTAGTGGCGACTTTTCATATTCAAATCTAACTAGACTCCTATTCATAAATCCACCAAAGTTTTCTTCTAGTTTTGTATATTTACTTGGTCTTGAATCATATATTATATAAGAAATTCCAATAATAATAATAAAAATAAAAATTGCACTACCTGTTTCCATTTTTATATAAATATAGATTTGATTTAGATTTAGACTTAGACTTATAATTAGACTTAGATTTAATAAACTTATTATATAAAAATGCTCATCCTAACTTTTGAGGAATTCAATAATAAATTTAATATTGATAATAATGCTATGAGTGATATCAGAATAAAAGATATAGGTAAAGATATAAGTCTAACACCAATTGAGATTGTAATGAGAGATGATAAACCAGAAATGGTAAGTGAATCTAACTCTAACATTATTGTAAATCTACATCCAACTGAAGGTACACATTGGGTTTTAGTTAAAAGAAGAGAAGGTGGTGCAACATATTACTTTGATAGTTTTGGTGTAGAAACCCCACCATTATTCCTAGAAGAATATGTTGATCTAGGCTCCAATGAGAGAATACAACAAGTTGATGATTCTTATTGTGGGGCTTATTGTTTATATGTGATCTATCTTATTGATAGAGGATTTAGAATTAAAAGTGCTTTGAATATTCTAGTTAATCAATGTAAATATCCAGGAATATATAATGAGTGTTTTTGTTTAAGTTGTAGTAGAGGTGGTGATAAAGATAAGGATAATGTTAATGATAATGTTAATGATCTACGAAGTAGCTTTGCTAATAATGATAATGATAATGTTAATGATAATGTTAATGATAAGGATAATGTCATTGATAATGATAATGATAATGATAATTTTATATAGCTATTTGATGAAAAATATCAAAGGGGTAAATCTAATAGGAATAGCAATAGTAATAGCATTAGTAATAGTCCTAATAATATCCGTGAAGCGGTTTCACCGATATCTGTAAACATAAATGATGATCTACAATCATGGCTAAATGATGATGATATAATTACTGAAGCCGCATTCCCAGATAACTTTAGATGTATTATATCTGGTCCTAGTGAATGTGGTAAGACATTCTTATTGAAAAAACTAATTCTAGCTAGTATATACTTTGATAAGCTATACATCATTGGACCTACTGGTGATCAGTACCATGGTATAGAAAGAATAAACCCAAAAGCAGATGTTGAATTTATTAAAGATATAAAAGATTTACCATCTCCTGATAAACTACCCAAAGACTTAAAGAAACTAATGATATTTGATGATGTTAGAGCCAAAGAACCAGTTATTAATGAATACTTTTGTAGAGGTAGATATAATAAGTGTAATATGATATATCTTAATCAAAACCTGTTCTCTCTGGATAGGCAGAGTGTTAGAGAGAGCTGTAATCTATTTATTTTATTTGAAAAGAGAGATAAAGTCCGCATATCTATATATCAAGATTTCTTTAATAATGTTGAGCTTAGTGATAATGATTTTGCTAAATATATATAATAAGGTATGGAAAGAGCCTTATAATTATATTGTCATTGATATAACTAAAAATAAAAATATTAATGGTAAACTAAGAATTAATTGGGATCGGAGAGTTTTGTAGTTTAGTTTAAGTTTAAGTATCAGGGAACCTGCTTCGCAGATAAGTGTAAGTCTAAGTACAACTCTAAGTATAAGTATAAGTATCGGGAACTTGCTTCACAGATAAGTATAAGTATCAGGGAACCTGCTTCACAGATAAGTCTAAGTCTAAGTTCAAGTATAAGTCTAAATCAAATGTAAAGTAAAACTCAATACATCACCATTAAAGTCTATAGGTCTTCCCTGCTCATCTTTAATATGAAATTCAATATATTCTATTCTATCTTTAGTTACATTTTGATACAAGATATTAGTTGGTATAATATTTATCAAGTAACCTGGTGGTTCAGTTAGATTAAAAGTATATAGTATGTCTGTATCTTTACCATTATCTTTAGCTCCAGATATCACATTACAATGAATGTTAATAGTACTAAAACCCATAATATCAATAATTTTCTGAGATTTATATCTACATTTTTTATAAATTATTTTTCTTAATCCTAGTAATGAGGCTAGTGAGTTTTCTATATCAAAGCTGAGTGCTCCTTGTTTTATTTCCATTAATTATTTCATCGTATTCTTATCAGGTTCTATTATAACATTACCTTCAGTTTCTTCTTTTATTAATTCTGCTATGTCAGTTAACTCATATGCTCCCGGTGTAATAGTAGAATATAGCAACGGGATTCCTTTATAATTATAATTAGGTATAGATGTAATGTTTGGGCTTGAGGTAGAGATAGGGTTAAGGTTAGGGTCAGAGCTATGAGCCCGAGGTAAAGCTTCATCATCTTCTATAACAGTACTAGCATATAAGAATGGATTATTTCTCCTATTCACATTAAACACCGAATTATAAACAGATAATCTAATTAAACCTAATTTTGTTGTATTAAGTATAGGTTCACTAAAGTTAAACTTTTCTGTTGGTTTTATCATTCTAAAGTTAAGTGTATACTCTTCTTTAGTTTTAGTTAAAGCTTCGTGTATATTTTGTAGTTCATATAAAATCAAGTTGTCTGTCATTTTTTATCTAATAAAAATGGCTTTTAATTTGGATACAACTTATGGTTATAATAATGATATACATAAAAGTAAGATTATAAAATATAAACCTAATAATCTAGCAACAATGAATACGGTTAATACCAATATTAATATCCTACTCAATAGAGAAGAGAATCACTTAAATATACATGATTCATATCTAGAGATAGAGTTTTTTGTATCAGATGATGCTGGTGGTGTATTTGCTAATGATGCTAATATTAGATTAGTTAATTATGGTATGATGGCATTGTTTAGTTCAATTAAGCTTGAAACTAGTGGTGGTAGGACTATTGAATATATAGATCATTGTCATCCTAATCTATTGATGTATAAGTTATTAACTAGTACTGACGATATGAGAGTGGTTGTGTTAGAAATCAGGGCAATAGAGATAGTCATTTTAAAGGTGACCATATTGCTGCACAACGAGGTCATATGTATATGATGATTAAGATGAGTGATCTATTTGGTTTCGTAAATGATTTAGAAAAGATTATATATGGTTTAGGATTTAAACTATTATTAAAAAGAAATAATAATGATAGAGCTCTATATAGAGTTAATGCTAATCCTGGTGCAGTTGCTAATGATGGTAATATAGAAATTAGAGATATATCATGGTGTGTACCTAGTATTGATCCTAGTAATGATAATAGAATTATTGTGCAAAAGGGTTGAAGTAAAGAATAATGTAGACTTTAGCTATTATGAAAGAAAGACATTTTATAAGAATGTACCCAATGCTACTAACTTCTTGTTTGATCTAGGTATGGAAAGTGGTATGGAAAGACCGCAATATATAATAGTTGGTTTTGAAAATAATAATGTTAATGAACAAACTCATGATGCAAGTACATTTGATGTAATGAATGTTACTGAATGTTTTTGTAAGATTGGTAGTGAGTTTTATCCTGAGGATAGAATGAATATTAATTATGGAACCAATAATTATAATGAGGCTTTTAAAGAGATTGTTAGCTTTAATAAAGATTATAATGGGCTACCACATAATATAAAACCATATATAAATCATAGAACATTCAAAAGTAATTATAGAATATATGTATTCGATACTAGATATCAAAGGGATCATATAGGTCCACAACCAATACAACTTAATTTTAAATTTAGTGCGGCAGTTGCAGATGTTATATGTCATGCATTAGTATTAACTAGAAAGGTTATTAGTGTGAATAGTGATGGTAATAAGATGGTAGACATAATATCATAGATATAATTTAAGTCATAGATATAATTTAAGTCATAGATATAATTTAAGTCATAGATATAACTCTAGCTATAATTATAATTTTAGATATAACTCTAGCGATAATTATAATTTTAGATATAACTCTAGCGATAATTTATAATTATAGTATAATATAGTTATTGTTATAATTTTATACTTACACTTGTACATAACCATATACTTATATTTATAGCTAGTCAGCTCTAATTGTTACTATTGTTAATACCTAACTATTTCTTATTAGTATTAACAAAACCTTTAGCATAAATAATGTCTAATTTCTTTTTATTCTCTAGAGCCAAGCCTCTAGCTTCAAGCTTAACCTTGGGCTTGTGCTTAACCTTAGGCTTAGGCTCAGTCTTCGAGCTTCGCTCGCGGGTGGAACCCGTAGGCTTAGGCTTAATAACAACAAAGGGATTATACTTTTTAACTTCCATTATTTTTTATATATAGAAATGAGTCTTTTAAATAAGTTCAAAACTAATTCATATTGTGTTGGAGGTAGACATTATAGTGGTACTGTTAATATAAGAGGAGCTATTACTTCAAAAGGAACTAAGATGTTAAAAGGTAATTGTGTTTTATGTAGAAGGAATAAATCAATGACAGTATCTGATGCAACAATAGAAGCAGAAGGTCTTAAAGATTTCTTAAAGTGTTGGTAGGGCTACAGTTAACTTTGGAAAGAAAGTAGCTAATAATCCAGTAAGAGCATTAGAAATAGCAAGTAAAATAGGAAGTGCAGCTGCATCTAGAAACCCTAGAGCTGCTTTATCAGCCACACCTGATTTAATTAAATTTGCAACTACAGGTGAAGGTATAGAAGTAGTACAAAAAGGAAGAGGGTTATACTTAGGTACAAAAAGATAATTATTTGATTATAATTATGATTATATTATGTTTATGACTATGATTATGATTATATTATGATTATATTATGTTTATGATGATGATTATAACTAAGATTATGATTATATATTTATCGATCGGTGTAACCGCTTCGCGGATAAATATTAATACTAATATTATTATTACTAAAAACATTGGTATTACTAAGCACTAATATCTTTAATCTAAAAAAATACTCAGCTTGTTTTTCTTATTCTTCTTATAGTCCTCATATAACTTAACAAATTCATTATACTCATCATTATCTATTTTATTATCATTCATTGATTTACTATATAGTTTATTAAACTTATCACTAAACTGTTTACTTAAAATATACATTTGTGAATACTTAATAATTTTATTTCTAATTTTAGTATTATTTGTTTTTGATAATGAACCACAAAGAGTTGCTGTAGCAAAAGCTGTTGGTATAGAATAAGCTAATCCTATACCTGTTAATGAAACTGATGTTGTTGTTGCAGTTGTTGCTATTGATGATAATACTATTTCTGTTATCTCAGCTATGTTAATATAATTCTTATATCTACTTAACTTCTTATTATAGTTATTAGTTTCAGTTTCATAACCATTTCTAATATCTTTTATAATGTTAATATTGTTGTTAAATTTTTTATTAGCTTGAATCTTTTCGTTTATCAATTGTTCTGATACTGATGATAAATCTGGATATAGTAATCTCTCACTCGGTGCTGTTGAATTGGTCATTGCTTTGCTTATTTTCATTAGTAAAAATTCTTTCTATTTCTTTCATTACATCTTCTTGATTAAAACTATAATGCATCTCAAGTCTGTCTTTCTTTTTATTATCAAGTAACTTACTTTGTAAATGTATACCAATTATATATTGTACTATAACACCTCTAAGAGATTTATTGTATTCTTTCATTTCTCTCAGAACGTTAGTAAACATTTCATCTAAGTGTATGTTAGTTATATTCTGATTAAACTTATTATTATCAAATTCTTGCTTTAATTAATTATATTTAGAGATAGTATCTGCAGCAACTTTATTACAAAACTTAACAGTATTTCTGACTTCATTTGTTGATTCAATAAACTCATTAATTAGTTCTTCATTAACTTGTGTTTCTTTTAGTTGTAATGTTTTAGTTGTAACTTTATCAAAGTCGCCCTTTCTTAGTTCAGTTATGTTTCTACTTAAAATGTCAATTTTATTAGAAGAGGATAATAAGTTATTGTCACAATACTCTTTATTAACAACATCTTTTTCATCTCTAGGAGGATGAACATTTGTAATTTTATAGGTATCCTTCATATCAATATCATCATTATCCTCTAGGAATAACCCACGAGCCTTACTTAGTGTTAAGTTGTTTGTTGATGTTGATGTTGATTTATGTTTAGCTTGATTGAATCTATTTCTTGTCATTATTTATTTTAAGAAATATATTTAATGATTCCAAAACCTTATTATTAGATTCAAAATCAAACTCGGATTTCAATAGTTCCTGTTCATAATATTTGCCTTCTATTATCTCTCCATTAATATCTTCTATTTTATATGTTGGTGGATGTGTTTTTAGAACTTCATTCACTTTAAACAATTCTCTGTTCCAATTAGAAGTGTAACCTTTAGAGAAGATTTTACGTTTATCTACATTTCTAATATAATCACCAACTTTCAGTTTAGGTGTTGCTTTGGTAGAATTAACATAGTATTTAACTTTATCAGTATTTTTAGAAGCATCACTTAGTGTCATATTAATTGTTGAGTGAATGTTATTGTTATATGTTACAACAGCATCATTTAATATATTTACCCAATTACCATCGCCATTGATGAACATAGGTTTATTTATTATGTGTAATAATGTTCTATTGAATCTCTCTATGAATACAGCCTTTAAATCACTATAAGTAGAATATAGCTCTATCCCTGAAGCGGCTTTGCCGGTTCCATATTCTTTAAGTAAAGATTTAAATGTTTTATTGTAAAACTCACTACCTCTATCTACCCATAACTTTTCTGGTTTTCTAGGTTCAGAGCCACCTTGTGGATGTTCACTTAATACTATTTTAAAACCATTAGTTATAGATAAACCAGATTTATTCTTTAATGGAATAGCCCATGCATATTTTGTGAATATATCTATAACTGTTAATATAAACTTATAATTATTATTGTATTTACTTAGAGATGACTTATCAATTAAATCAGCTGACCATGTTTCATCTTTATATAGTGGTATTATTCTTTGTCTTTTAAACTTTGTTGTTTTTCTAACGTTTTATTTATGGACATAGTCATCTGCGAAGCAGGTTCCCTGATAGCTTCGCTCATTTACCATAGTTGAAAATTAAATTATCTAATTGTTCTTGATTAATAATATTCATAGATAATAGTTGCTTAGATATATCTAGCATTTCATCATGTAATAAATCATGACCAGCTTTTGTTTCTAGTATTAATAATTCTAGTCTTTCTACTAAATTATTTGGGTTGCCATTTAATCCCCTGCCAAATATATCATCTCTTACCTTCATTATACGTTTTATTGTTCTATATCTAGCGCTTTTCTTATCCCCTTTTCCTAAATCATATCTAATATCATTTAAAAACCTTTTAATTTTGTTTTCATCTTCCTCAACCTTATCATCTTATGTTACATTTGTTTTAGTAAGAAAATCAGTAAATCCTTCTGAAAACTCATATACATTATCCCTAACTAAAAGTGCACCCTGCTCTAGAGTTATATCAACAGCATTCATTTTATATCTCCTACTAGGTAAATCTACGAGTTCTAATTTCAATTGAGGATTAGTTTGAGCCCCCATGTCATGAAAAAGTTTGGCTGTTTTTGTATCAACAGAAAGTGGTGCTATATCTTGAGTTTCCTTTATGGTCCCCTTTAACGTTTCACCAATCTTGGAAGCAGTTTCATTAAACTGGGAACCAGATTGCTCGATCATCTTAGTTTGTTTATCTAACTCTTGATTTTGCCAATCTATTGCTCTTAATGTTTGTTCACTTAATGCTAGATTCTGTTCATTGTTTGCGTTTATCTGCGAAGCAGTTTCACTGATAATTTTGGTTAGAGGATCAAATAACTCTTCTATTTCACCATAATATTCTTGTTGTTTTAATTTATCTTCTAATCTATTTCTTCTGTTTTGTTTTTGTAGATTGTTTAATTCTATAAGTTTATCTAGTTCAGTCATTTTATATGTATTGAAAAATTATAATAAGAGTAAAAAATGGATAATGAAAACAGCTTCTCTCTTAATCTAAAAAGATGTTTAGCTTGTAAGAGACGTTGTAATACTATAGATGAGTTTATTGATCATATTAAGGAACCAAATCATGATGATTTAATAATTTCAACTTATTCTAAATATGTAGATGGGGCTGGGAAGATAATAAAATTTCTAGAATATAATAAAAATATAATAACTGGAGCTACACTACATAAGAATACAATCATGGGAGACACTATGGAAAAATATATGGCTCAGATAATGATTTATAATATACTAACTACCAACCATATGGATGTAATGAATGAATTAGGTCTATAATTATTTGTTATAAAAATTAGCAAAGCTCGTTATATAATATAATAGCAACTTCAATTAACTTTCTATCATCATTAATGGTTAGTTCTAGAATATTATTAACCAGTAGGTCTTTGTCTCCATCTAATGATGCTTGGTGGATCATTTTTATTAAATCTCTTTTGAATAGATATAGATTCTCATCATGAGGATAGCTTTTAATATTATTTACATAAAATCTTTTATCATCAAATGTGTTTAGACTTATCTTACTTATTTTTGTTGTTGTCATGTTATCGCCAACTTTTTGTATTCTACATTCATCTACTGTTCTCTGTATATTATTCATTAATGCATCATAATAATCTATGTGCCTAGCATTATTATGCTTCTTTATTCCTTTTTCTTTAGTGTTTTTAGGATAATTTTTGAAGCTATATGTTTTGGGGGACAATGCTATAAATTCCTCAATAATCCTACTTCCCAGCTCGTGCTTAAACTTACCGGGACTTTATTATTAGTTTTTATAGGTATGTCTAGATTACTTAAGTCCATATGCTCATCACTAACTTTACCTTCACTATAACTTAATACGAAACTGTCCGTATCCATATAGTGAAGTGTTAGATCTTTGAGGGATGGTTGTAGAATATTATAGAATACATCATACATGTGTAATTTACTTAATTCTAAGATAGTAACACCTACATATACTGGAGAATCATATTCTATTTTTTTCTTTATATGTTCTATTTGGCTATAATCTCTATATCTAGTTATATTCTTAAATGTTGGCTTACTTACACTTTTCATTATCTTTTCTTCATCATGCAAGAACTTGCTTTTAAAGAAGTGTAGAGGATTCATGCACATTCTTCCATATAATGAGTTATTCATTAATTTCCTTACATCCTTTTCTGCTTCAGTTTTAGCTGTTGCTCTTTTATTTGTATTGTTTTGTATATAATCTCTACATATATAATCTTGTTCAAATTTAATTACTCTATGTATTTTTGTTACTTTTACTCCCATCTTAACATAGAACTTTAACATCCTATAATGAACCATATATTCTGTTTTGTTGTTTTGGTCTAAGATTAATTTCTCGGATCTTGCTTTACTTTTCTCTCTTTGTCGGTATCCCAATTCATTATCTTTTATCTTTCTCTTATTAGGCATTAGTGCTTACTGTTCTGTTCTCTCTTTACATTCATTAGTATAATCAATATCACAAACTATATAGTAACCATGATCACTATCATCTGGAGTATTCAATATTGTATCGAGGAACCCGCTTGGCTTGCCACGGACGAAGTCCGTTCGTTGATCTAGAGTAGAAGTAGTAAACTGGAAGTCCTTATAAGGTAACTTTTGCATCATTACATAACCATATAGGTTGTTTGCGTCTATGTACCATATGGTCTTACCATCACTGTTATCTATATATCTATCACCCATTATTCCACATATACCACCTCTCTTTGCTCCAACAAAATCATCTAGCATTTGTTTATCTTGTAATGTATCTAATGTTACACCGCTTGACATTAACCAACAATCAAAACTATAACCTGGGAGACTTACAGTGTAGGGGATTGAGCTTGAATTCTTTCATGCTTAGTTTAACATATTCATTCATGCAATAGTCTAATATTTCCACATCATTCTGTAAATACTCTATAGTTAGATCTTTACCAGTTTTATGACTGTTGTCATTATTAAAGTTATCTACTTCTTCTTGTGTTGGTAATTTATTATGTAGTGAGGATTTGAAGTCTTCTATTTTTAGATTACCTATAGCCTCTTGGTAGGTAGCTTTGGTACTATACGACTCTAAACCAAAGTATTCATATGGATATAATGTTTTAGTTTTACATCCGTATATCTTTGTCATTTGATCTAGAGGCATAGCTAAGAAGTTATAACTGTCTAAGAATTTGAGACAACCAATGCTAAACATCTTAGATTTACCAGCAGCTAGTGGTATGTTATCTACTTTTTTATCATTATTCTGTTTAAAGAGTTCACTGTATAGTAGGTTGAAGTCATAGCCAGAGCCATTATGGAATATTACTGGAATGAACTTTGTTGTTTGTATCTTAGATTACATATTTTACATGCTGGTCCTCTATATTTACCAGTTTCATGACAATGATCTCTTCCTTTATTAATACATGTTTTACTGCAGATATGACAAGTGTTATTAGTTTCATGATATAATTTATCTTCTTCTGTGAATATCATTTTTGTTTGTTGCGCTTGAAGTTATTCTCAGTTTCTATTTCTAATAGATCTCTAGCAAATCTTTTGATGCAGCCTAGACCGAAGTAGTGCTTGAAGTTACCTTGCCAGGTGTAACCCACAGCTATTGGAATATGTTCAGCTATTACATATTTACAATCATTAGTTGTGACTTCAACAATGCAACATTCTATATCGGCAGTTATAATATTTTTTATATTCTGACGTTTGTGTTCATTTATAAAAGTAATATGTTTTTTCTTGGGACAAACAATCTCTGGTTTGAATGAGTTGTTGCATTTGTGTTTGCATTTGAGAGTTAAACCAATAGGTACATCTATCACAATAATATTTAATGTTGTTTTTATTTGGCCGTTCTAACAAGGTTTCTATATTTTTCATTAGGGCACGGTGTTCTATTTGACCATTACTCCAAACTAGTATTCTTACATCTTTTCTATCTTCTTTAAAATCATCCACTTGTTTAAACAATTCTATTTTACCATTACCACAAGGTGTGTATATCCTAATATTAATATTATACAATTTCTGTATTCCTATTTTATAAGCAAAATCGTCTTCATGTTGTTGTCTTGGTTCAATTAGTTTATCTACATATTTACTTTCTCGAGTTGCATGGTGTGGGGCGGAATGTAGCCAAGCAGTTATAGTTAGTTGTAAGCAATTGTATTTATAACTACGTATATTTAATATCGATTTAGAGTTTTTGAGATCAGGAGGTAAATCTATATAACTACCAATAGATGCTTTAGTTGGATCAATGTTTAACTGAATACTTCTTATGCCAAGAAACTCAAAATCATAACCATAACCTTCATATATTTCCTTTTCGAAATCTAGCCACCGATTGAAGTCACCATATTCATATATTGCATTATTATTAATATAATCAGTATTGAAGAAAATTTTAGTAGTTTTAACTTCTTCTTTGGTTCTCTTCTTATAATCACATTCAGCCGTGATCTTATATTTAAAACTCTTAACTTTACGAAACTGGTAACAGTTTTTAATTTCTTCTAAAGAGTAATTAGTTGCTTCATCTATATATTCAATGTAATTCCCACCTTTATCAGTAATATAAAATTCTCTCATGTTCTGACTTGAGTTTATATCGAAGTCTTCTGTGTTTTCTAGATACATGCGATTGTGACTATATGAATGAGTAGTTAGAGCTACTTTACTTCTAAATTCTTCATGACGTTCTTTACATATAAACCTAATCTGAGAATAGATATTGTTTTCAGTTTCTGATTTAGTTTCTGTTTTAGTTTTAGCCCTAGTTTTAATAATATAATCATCTTCATCCGGATTATACACCCTCTCCGAGATTTCCTCTTCTTCAGACTCAAACATTTTCTCCAATAGTTCCTTATGTTTGAGATCGTATGATTGATGCCTGTATAAAGCCTTCTTTGATTCAAAGGATAGATTACAGACATCGCAGAAGTTTATGACACTAGTATTAGTTGATTGAGACATGATGTATTTTTTTAGGCAAATAATCAAAAAATAATTTTTCGGAAAATGAAAAAATGCAATAAAGGCATAAATAAACCTTGGAAAGAATGTAATAATTGTAAAGAATTAGAATATTCTTGTTATGTATGTAAAAATATGGTCAAAGTGAAAGATTAGATAGAACATTTGGGATATCATTATTCTGATCCTGATCAATATCTAACATGTAGTATGTGTAATGTTTATAAACATATATCATTATATAGATTTAGAAATAGGAAATGTAGACTATGTATTTATCTTCATAGATATGGATATGGTCATACTAGAAATCAATTCAGAGAGCATGTTTATAAGTATAATATTCAAGAAGACACAGAAAAACACTAATCACTGTGTTTCCACCGATATCAATGTTTTTGACTGTGCTATTATTGTTCGCTTTCTTTCATATTTAGCAACCGCTAATAGTATAAGAAGTCAACAAGCTTGGTTTAACATCGCATTACACTGCTTAGCAGATCGAATGAAAAGTTCATGTCATGCTAAAATGGCCGCCGCCATTGACAAAGAAAGCCACCACCACTAACAGAATGAAAACAAGTGAAAATTTCGAATATAAGATACCTTAAAAATTTGCTAGTAAAGTGAGTATTTATTAAAATCTTTATTTAATTTTTAATAGATTATACAAATCATTCAATTTAATAGAAGGATTTAATTATTATTTTACTTTAAAACATGTAATTACTTGGGAAATGATAACTAATTTTAAGTTAAAAATCATGTCAGAATATTCAAGAAAAAAGAATGTTCTAGAATAATTCTCCACGTGGGGACCTTTATTCTCAACGGCACTTTTTGGCTATTCATCATGAGTTTCACTTCACTTTAAAAACCTGTAAAATGATACATTAATATTGTTCAGTCAGCTTAATATTAGACTTCAGCCATCTTAGATTTACCAGCAGCTAGTGGTATGTTATCTACTTTTTTTTATCATTATTCTGTTTAAAGAGTTCACTGTATAATAGGTTGAAGTCATAGCCAGAGCCATTATGGAATATTACTGGAATGAAGTTTTGTTGTTTGTATCTTAGATTACATATTTTACATGCTGGTCCTCTATATTTACCAGTTTCATGACAATGATCTCTTCCTTTATTAATACATGTTTTACTGCAGATATGACAAGTGTTATTAGTTTCATGATATAATTTATCTTCTGTGAATATCATTTGTTTGTTGCGCTTGAAGTTATTCTCAGTTTCTATTTCTAATAGATCTCTAGCAAATCTTTTGATGCAGCCTAGACCGAAGTAGTGCTTGAAGTTACCTTGCCAGGTGTAACCCACAGCTATTGGAATATGTTCAGCTATTACATATTTACAATCATTAGTTGTGACTTCAACAATGCAACATTCTATATCGGCAGTTATAATATTTTTTATATTCTGACGTTTGTGTTCATTTATAAAAGTAATATGTTTTTTCTTGGGACAAACAATCTCTGGTTTGAATGAGTTGTTGCATTCGTGTTTATCACATTTGTGAGTTAAACCAATAGGTACATCTATCACAATAATAATATTTAATGTTGTTTTTATTTGGCCGTTCTAACAAGGTTTCTATATTTTTGATTAGGGCACAGTGTTCTATTTGACCATTACTCCAAACTAGTATTCTTACATCTTTTCTATCTTTTTTAAAATCATCCACTTGTTTAAACAATTCTATTTTACCATTACCACAAGGTGTGTATATCCAAATATTAATATTATACAATTTCTGTATTCCTATTTTATAAGCAAAATCATCTTCATGTTGTCTTGGTTCAATTAGTTTATCTACATATTTACTTTCTCGAGTTGCATGGTGTGGGGCGGGATGTAGCCAAGCAGTTATAGTTAGTTGTAAGCAATTGTATTTATAACTACGTATATTTAATATCGATTTAGAGTTTTTGAGATCAGGAGGTAAATCTATATAACTACCAATAGATGCTTTAGTTGGTTCAATGTTTAACTGAATACTTCTTATGCCAAGAAACTCAAAATCATAACCATAACCTTCATATATTTCCTTTTCGAAATCTAGCCACCGATTGAAGTCACCATATTCATATATTGCATTATTATTAATATAATCAGTATTGAAGAAAATTTTAGTAGTTTTAACTTCTTCTTTGGTTCTCTTCTTATAATCACATTCAGCCGTGATCTTATATTTAAAACTCTTAACTTTACGAAACTGGTAACAGTTTTTAATTTCTTCTAAAGAGTAATTAGTTGCTTCATCTATATCTTCAATGTAATTCCCACCTTTATCAGTAATATAAAATTCTCTCATGTTCTGACTTGAGTTTATATCGAAGTCTTCTGTGTTTTCTAGATACATGCGATTGTGACTATATGAATGAGTAGTTCAGAATATTCAAGAAAAAAGAATGTTCTAGAATAATTCTCCACGTGGGGACCTTTATTCTCAACGGCACTTTTTGGCAAATCATCATGAGTTTCACTTCACTACAAAAACCTGTAAAATGATACATTAATATTGTTCAGTCAGCTTAATATTAGACTTCAGCCATCTTAGATTTACCAGCAGCTAGTGGTATGTTATCTACTTTTTTTTATCATTATTCTGTTTAAAGAGTTCACTGTATAATAGGTTGAAGTCATAGCCAGAGCCATTATGGAATATTACTGGAATGAAGTTTTGTTGTTTGTATCTTAGATTACATATTTTACATGCTGGTCCTCTATATTTACCAGTTTCATGACAATGATCTCTTTCTTTATTAATACATGTTTTACTGCAGATATGACAAGTGTTATTAGTTTCATGATATAATTTATCTTCTTCTGTGAATATCATTTGTTTGTTGCGCTTGAAGTTATTCTCAGTTTCTATTTCTAATAGATCTCTAGCAAATCTTTTGATGCAGCCTAGACCGAAGTAGTGCTTGAAGTTACCTTGCCAGGTGTAACCCACAGCTATTGGAATATGTTCAGCTATTACATATTTACAATCATTAGTTGTGACTTCAACAATGCAACATTCTATATCGGCAGTTATAATATTTTTTATATTCTGACGTTTGTGTTCATTTATAAAAGGAATATGTTTTTTCTTGGGACAAACAATCTCTGGTTTGAATGAGTTGTTGCATTCGTGTTTATCATATTTGTGAGTTAAACCAATAGGTACATCTATCACAGTAATAATATTTAATGTTGTTTTTATTTGGCCGTTCTAACAAGGTTTCTATATTTTTCATTAGGGCACAGTGTTCTATTTGACCATTACTCCGAACTAGTATTCTTACATCTTTTCTATCTTTTTTAAAATCATCCACTTGTTTAAACAATTCTATTTTACCATTACCACAAGGTGTGTATATCCAAATATTAATATTATACAATTTCTGTATTCCTATTTTATAAGCAAAATCATCTTCATGTTGTTGTCTTGGTTCAATTAGTTTATCTACATATTTACTTTCTCGAGTTGCATGGTGTGGGGCGGGATGTAGCCAAGCAGTTATAGTTAGTTGTAAGCAATTGTATTTATAACTACGTATATTTAATATCGATTTAGAGTTTTTGAGATCAGGAGGTAAATCTATATAACTACCAATAGATGCTTTAGTTGGTTCAATGTTTAACTGAATACTTCTTATGCCAAGAAACTCAAAATCATAACCATAACCTTCATATATTTCCTTTTCGAAATCTAGCCACCGATTGAAGTCACCATATTCATATATTGCATTATTATTAATATAATCAGTATTGAAGAAAATTTTAGTAGTTTTAACTTCTTCTTTGGTTCTCTTCTTATAATCACATTCAGCCGTGATCTCATATTTAAAACTCTTAACTTTACGAAACTGGTAACAGTTTTTAATTTCTTCTAAAGAGTAATTAGTTGCTTCATCTATATCTTCAATGTAATTCCCACCTTTATCAGTAATATAAAATTCTCTCATGTTCTGACTTGAGTTTATATCGAAGTCTTCTGTGTTTTCTAGATACATGCGATTGTGACTATATGAATGAGTAGTTAGAGCTACTTTACTTCTAAATTCTTCATGACATTCTTTACATATAAACCTAATCTTAGAATAGATATTGTTTTCAGTTTCTGATTTAGTTTCTGTTTTAGTTTTAGCCCTAGTTTTAATAATATAATCATCTTCATCCGGATTATACACCCTCTCCGAGATTTCCTCTTCTTCAGACTCAAACATTTTCTCCAATAGTTCCTTATGTTTGAGATCGTATGATTGATGCCTGTATAAAGCCTTCTTTGATTCAAAGGATAGATTACAGACATCGCAGAAGTTTATGACACTAGTATTAGTTGATTGAGACATGATGTATTTTTTTAGGCAAATAATCAAAAAATAATTTTTCGAAAAATGAAAAAAATGCAATAAATGCATAAATAAACCTTGGAAAGAATGTAATAATTGTAAAGAATTAGAATATTCTTGTTATGTATGTAAAAATATGGTCAAAGTGAAAGATTAGATAGAACATTTGGGATATCATTATTCTGATCCTGATCAATATCTAACATGTAGTATGTGTAATGTTTATAAACATATATCATTATATAGATTTAGAAATAGGAAATGTAGACTATGTATTTATCTTCATAGATATGGATATGGTCATACTAGAAATCAATTCAGAGAGCATGTTTATAAGTATAATATTCAAGAAGACACAGAAAAACACTAATCACTGTGTTTCCACCGATATCAATGTTTTTGACTGTGCTATTATTGTTCGCTTTCTTTCATATTTAGCAACCGCTAATAGTATAAGAAGTCAACAAGCTTGGTTTAACATCGCATTACACTGCTTAGCAGATCGAATGAAAAGTTCATGTCATGCTAAAATGGCCGCCGCCATTGACAAAGAAAGCCACCACCACTAACAGAATGAAAACAAGTGAAAATTTCGAATATAAGATACCTTAAAAATTTGCTAGTAAAGTGAGTATTTATTAAAATCTTTATTTAATTTTTAATAGATTATACAAATCATTCAATTTAATAGAAGGATTTAATTATTATTTTACTTTAAAACATGTAATTACTTGGGAAATGATAACTAATTTTAAGTTAAAAATCATGTCAGAATATTCAAGAAAAAAGAATGTTCTAGAATAATTCTCCACGTGGGGACCTTTATTCTCAACGGCACTTTTTGGCTATTCATCATGAGTTTCACTTCACTACAAAAACCTGTAAAATGATACATTAATATTGTTCAGTCAGCTTAATATTAGACTTCAGCCAGCCTAATAATTAAAATTAAAAGTGTTCAAGCATTCTGTAGTTGCACCCTCCCCCACAGTTGCCATTAAGAAAGGTCGAGCAGTACTGCCGTAGCGTGGTAAAGGCGAGTCAACCTTTTAACAAGACCTCCCAAGACTCGGCTCAAAAATGTAACCAGGTACATAGAATCACTCAGTTAAACATCATAGATCAATCGTCTCCTGGTTAAAGTCAAAATTTTAAAGAAACTTGTTTCTTATTATCCAGTTCTAAGCAATTTTGAGTTATTTTCAGTCCATCCGATTCTATTGAAAAAAAAACTTTGTGAGATGATTAACCTGATTTATTCCAGTATAGTTTGGCATATAAGATATGAAATTAGGCTTCAATCTAGCTTTGAGAACTTTTGGATATTAGTGTATGATTTGCATAAATTATACTAGCTATGTACATTTTTGTACACAAAATTGTGCGTGTAGTATGTATTTATAGTGGTGAATATAGTAGTGGATAAAACAAGGATTCCAACAAACAGTAAAATTTGGCCCGATTCGACATGCGCGATTAGCGTTAGGAGAAAGGGACAAATTTTACTGGTGGTTGGAATCCTTGTTTTATCCACTACTTCTGAGTTGTAGGCTGTGGTTAAACTCTGCTAGCACAACTGCTGAATTCCAGTCTTTTGTTAACGGAGTTCGGAGTTCGGATCTATTCTGTTCCCCCCCCCCCCCTAGCTTAGTGAGCATAAATTTTTTATGACCCCCAGGCGCACGTTCTATTTTCTCACATAGTAGCGTGCTATATAACAACATATGATTTGTAACTGGGGTCATAAAAAACAATTGGGGGCCGACACAGAATAGATCCCGGAGTTCTGTGACGCTGCAGTAAAGTAACCAAAATGAATGAGTGAGATGAGAATTTGACAGGGATGCTATTTGCGTTCGCGCCTGTGAATTTCCATTCAACGTATCCTGGATAATTTTGAATGCCATCTAGCTATTAAGTACGAAAGGGTACAGAAAATATCGAAAACGATTCTGGATTAGGGACTGTTATTATTAAACAAAGAAGCACATGAGACTGATAAGAACTTGTTCCCTTTTCAGGCGGAGAATTTTCGAACTGAAAACTGTTTAAATTGATGCTGAGGGTTTACCACTTTCCAATCTCAAAGTGGTTGTCTAATATCAAAAGGCACGAAAGGACAAATGTCCCCTTCGTAAGTGTTCGCTTTTCAAATGTAGACCGGTAACTCCAAGTATCATTTGGTGTCTAACTTTTTCTGATAGCATCTGAGAATTCGGGATTTACAGGACTGGAAATAATTTCTGATGAGATTGTCGAGCAGAAGTTTTATTCGTTCGCAAAAATGCTCTATATAGATATGATTGATCAACCATAAACCTGGACGTCTTCAATTTGTTCTGAGAAGAATCCGTTGCTCTATAGGTAACCAGTGTAGTTTTTGATTATTTCGATTTAACATTTTGCTGATTAAATACTTTTAAATCCCAGCGCAAATTTGGCGAAATAATTGAGTTTTCCGATTTTTTTCTCATTCAACTGATGGTATATAGAATTGCAATAATCCAGGCTAGGAAGAAGACGTTACAAGTTCTTTTCAATAGCCGCCCTCATCTTCTCAACTGGCTATTATAGCGCTCCTGTTTTTTACAATTCAAAGAATTTGAATTGTATTGGGGCGCTGTCTTTTTTTTTAAGATCTGTTCACACATTTTCATGATTTTTGAAGTCAAATTGGAGTAGTGATTTTGGTCACGCCGAAACAGGAAGTGGAGCAAAAAAGCGAGTGCTTTTGCGGCGTGAAATTTTTTTGCTCTAATTTTAAAGTAGAGTGAGAAAACGGTTAGTTCGCTTTCTCGCTAGTGTTTTTTTGTTCACATGGGGCAATTTCACTTTGATTTTTACTGTTTTTTTCGATTTTTGGATCGGATTTTTTTCTAAATGGTTTTCTCAATCCATTCATAGTCCGTTCAAGGTCTAGTTTTCTGTTTAGTCAATGAAAATTCTTTGAATTGTGCGTCAGGACTTGTCCTGCTATGTTTTTTTACTTCGTCAAATTTTTTTTCGCTTTACCATTTTGGCGCTTTTTCGAACTTTTGCATGAAATCTTTTTGACTTCTCTGGGCTAGTTTCTCTTTTCTCTCATTCTGCTAGAAGTGAATTTGAACATCAGTTGCTCAGCAAAGCAATTCAAAATGAACGGAGTCAGTATAAAAAATTGAAGTCAGAAATAGAAACGGGATAAACCCATAAAGCCCAATTTTAGATGCCCGCTATTTGAACGTCGGTCCTATAAGTCTTAGTTGCCATCTCTTATGCTTATTGGTATTGATAGTAGCACCTGTGGCCTCTCTCTAAGAAACAGAAGTAAGTTCAACCACGAAATGCCATCAAAATAAATCGGACTTAAAAAATGTTTTTGTAGAAAATTTTTCTTCAATATCTTCTATTCTTTCAATCCCAATCATGCTTATTGGAATCAACGGCGGCTATTTTCCGGCAATCTGCCGGTTATGTTTGTTGTTTTTCACATAAGAACTTTTGAATAGAATGAAAATTTTGTAGTTGCGGATCACACTCTGCAAACTTAGTTCTCCTGTTTAGCAAAAGTCGGCTTGTTATCTAAAAGAGTTCCCAATAGGTTTTTTAAAATTTCGATGGTGTCAATAAGTGTCAATGACCCGAACATTAGAATTAGGATTGTAAAAAATTGGATGTTTTAACATTGCTGCTGATTTAATTTCAACCTGCGCATAACATCCATGGTTTGTTTCTCAATAAAAACAAAAGGAAGTAAGATAGATCTCTAATTTATTGATAAATTGACTACCCATCGGCATAAATGTGAATTTGCACTATCTACACATGAAAAGATGATGTTGGTGCTGAAATGAAATGCTAAAAAATGTGGCCGCAAAATTGAACCGCGTGGAACTCCTGCCTCGCTGTGAAAGCATTCTGACCTGCTCCTTGTCAACTGTGCCTCTCAAGTCAATATTTTGCAGTTAACTATCAGCAACTTGAAATACTCGCCGATAAAAGCCAAACTTGTTTCTCAGTTTTTATTAACATTCCAAAATTGGTCATATCAACTCCTGACGTCAAATAACAAAAGTACTAGTTTCTTTTTTGCTTTCTATCACATACTTGAGGCAAAAATATAGTTACTGTTTCACTTTGATGACACAGATGATAGGCCACCACATTGTGTCGGTTATATTTTTGACGCGCCTGCTTCCCGAAAAATTTATCGGTTAAGTCAAAATAACAGTTTAGCATAAAGATGCTACCGCCGCTTAAATCTCCGGGAAACGCTTGAGCCTGTTTTTTGTTTATTCTTCTCCGTTTTTCAGCTACTTTTTTTAGTTTTTCAAATTGTTCAATTTGTTGCAGCTCCTTTACGATATGCTATCGTCTGTGCAGGAACTATATTTCAATTATTGTTAATGGTGATAACTGATTTTTCTCAGGGTTTTCCTACTTCGGTCCACAACTGGTCTCAAATAGTTTTATAAAGTACTTTTTTTTATCTTTTTTCTAAAATTTTGTAAGTTTCTGAATTTAATGAAAAAAAAAAATAAAATTTCATCTTTTCCGTTTGTTCATTATGTAAAGATAGCTCATGCTGATGAGGTTGCAAATAATGTGCCCCCACTAAGCTGACTGGGGGAGGTGACACAAACCGATGCAGAAGATTGGAAGTAGATTCAACCGTACGTAGGCATTTTGCCTTTTGTGGCTTTTATCTGAAGTTCACCCCATTCTTTTGGTTCAGATAATTTCGTTTCGGATTATTCTTGATTAGTGCTTTTGCATACTTGACATTTTCGAAGACTTTCTGCCTCTGCAGTGAGTTCAAAATGTGTCATAAAGTATCAAAATTGTTACGGTCGCATTGTTCAAATGAACAATGCATTACCCTCAATTTTAACAATTTAAGTTAATTAATAAAGTACCCAACAATTGAAAACTCAACTTGAAAACGTGCTCGCATTCTCTATTTTGGGTCCTGACTGGAATCGTTCTTTCAATCTGCAGTGTGGGAGGCGGAAGCGTATCGCGCACTGCGCCATCTGCTCTACGCTTACAAAAAAATTCACATCTTGTAATTATAGTTTATTTTAGAAAATTTGACTGATGGAAAATTAGGAGAATGTGTTAATTATTTTGAATATAGCATCAGGTCTGAGATTGGCCTAGAAATTGTGTTACAATCAAATTTAATGTTCTAGAATTGTGAACTTATCGATCCGAGGCCAAACGATCGATTGTGACACGATGACTGATACCAATCAATTATTTTCAAGGCTCACTGCAATCAAGCACTGCGTCTCTGGAAACGTTGATTATACAGACTGTACAGTAACTTTGCAGAATGAACCGTTTCGTCATGTCATGCTTCATAAACTTCTTGATGAACAGTTTTACATGAACTTGAAAAATGAGTTGTTGCAGCTTAAATTTTACCCTAAGGAGTGTGACCTTTTCAAGTTGAGACAATCTTGCGATCTTGGAAATATCGGATTAATTGACGACGATGCTGATGATGATGATGATGATGATGACGATGATGATCTTGAAAGTTTGAAATTATTTGTTCAATTTCTAAAAATTGATTTGAAGTCTTGGATCTGTTCAGTTTTTGACATCCAGCTTACTGATGAAGTTAACGTGTCTGGCTCCATTTATAACCAGACTGATTATTTGTTATGCCACGACGATAAACTGGAAGGAAGGAAAATTGCGTTTATTTACTATTTGGTTGATGAAGACTGGAATGGTTGGAAAGACGGGGGCAATTTGAGATTGTTCAGCTGTTTTGGGGAAAATTTCACACCGCGACAAGAGCCCTGTAAAATTATTTCACCCTCTTCCAATACTTTTGTCATGTTCGAAGTCGTACCAGGTAGGCAGACATTTTCTCTTAAACTGGCCTTTTTTAGTCATTGCTCTTTCAGTTCTGCAATTTTTCTCTGGTAACCCCCCCCCCCGCCATTGTGTACACTATATTTTTGCACCCCCAAAAATAAGTTTGTGATCCAAAATTTACACCTGGCTTTTATTATTAATTGCTCTCAAACAAAGTTTGTAGCAATTAATTTAGGCCTGTCGGTCTTTCTGCGATTTTTCGCTTGACCGATTTTTCGTCTGGACCATTTAACTTTTCGTCCTCAAAAACGGGATGAAGAGGTAGCGCCCAGCGGGCAATAAGTTCTCTTAGAGCCCTTCAGCTCACTAGTCTGCGAGTATGCGATTCACAGAAACTGATTTGGAGACTTAAACTTATGGTGTGAAGGGCAGTTCTTAGAGGTTGCCCCCCACACCTCGCCCCCCCCCCCCGCAACACCCCACCCCCCTTCACATCACCCCCTTTCTCACCCCCTCCCCTAATCAACACCCCTGCACATCTTTCAGGCCGTAAGGGCCCCATGCAGCTAACTACTGACAAAGCTAACCGCTCGCCGGTCGTTTGAGAGCAATTCGCCCGACGTCAGTCGGTTATGTTTAATACAGTGGCGCAACATATTCCGAAAAGATGAGCCTACGCCAAGCTTTTGGAAACAAAAAGGAAATAAACTTGGAAAATGTATAAACCTGAATAATTCTGCTCAAAAATGAAAGCTCAATTGAACCATATAGCGCGTTCATTTATTTGTGATCTTCATTAGGTGTACTTTAGGCGACAGCTGATGAATATGACTAAAACATGCTAAATTAAGCTGAAATTTGGCTGGTGTAACACTTACTGTTGAAAGTTGAAAGTCTGATAATCTCTAAAGAAAACTACTCAACGTCGTGCATATCATAATCAACGAACTGATAATTATTTTGGGCTATTTTTACCCAATCACAACAGGCTTAGGTTATGACAGAATGCACAAAGTGACCAATTTGGTGCCGCCGTTTTGCTTAAGAATTATCTTGGCAGCGGTTTTTGAGAGTAGTTCATCGCAGAAAATTTGATATATCGCTAAAAGTTGTCCGATTTGGTACCAAATTATATACAGTTTGACTTAATCATCTCCAAATTAGACCCAAAAGGATAAAAAGGATGAGTAGACTGTAATTGTGCAAATATCAAAACATCTGAATTTATGTCAAAGTACAACCCCCTACCCCTCAACCCCAATAAGCGCGTCAGAGAAACCTGCTCCATGGGTGACAAACACTTCTGGTTTTATTTGATTCTATAAATTTTCTTTAGCAGTTTGATATTCTTTTTTGTTGGGTTTTAAATGCAACAGCTAGTTCTCACTTATAAAAGCCCATACCGATAAGCAAAATGAACATTTATTCACATTGACTTATGAAAACAATTTTTTTATCATTGGGAAAAGTCAAGATAAGTAGAGATCGTATTTTTCAGGCTCCTATCACGATGTTAGTGAAGTTCTGACCAATAGATCTCCTCGACTGGCATTGTCCGGATGGTTCCATACAGCAAACAGTTTCAAACGAAGTGATGAAATCACAGATCCTGTTCCGTCTGCTCACAAAATGTGCAGAGATCTCGATTTAGATCAGTTTGTACCGTGGGTGAACGATTCTTACGTTGATCAGACTGATATTGATCGAATTCTGCGGATTAGACAAGCATTCGAAGATGAGAGTATTTTGGAGCTCAATGATTTTTTCACGTCCGAATGGATTGAAGCTGTTTTTAATACTAAAGAAAAGTGGTTCAGGTGAGTTATCTGTTTTGTCAAATTTTATTGTAATAGCTGCAAAGCTATAGCTGGGGCTATTATTGGCCTTCTCTTCTGTTTTTACAATTCAAAGAAATTTTACAATTTTGAATTGTGCAATTTTGAATTTGAATTTTATTGGAGCTCTCGAAGAGGCGTTATGTTTTCCTATTTTTCTGTTAAGCTCAGGGGGATCTTTTCTGTTTCCCCTAGCCCTATGTAGCTGGTATTTTTGCACCCCTAAGTTTAAAGTTTTTCCTCAATTCCAACGCCCTGCTTATTTTTCAGTACTACCCTAATGACTGAGAGAAATGAAAGCACTTTTACAACCGTTCAGTGCAATTCTAGTAGTCAAAAACTTCAAGAATTTGTTAAGCGTTAAAGTTAAGCGTTCATCCATGCATTGCTTGTATATTGACATGCAAAGTAACTTGATTAAGTATCACTACAAGTGGGGCGTGCAAAAATCCGTGGGGGGGGGGCTATAAGGATACGTCCAGGAAGTGAATAAAGTTTGGAAAACTTGTTCCGGTAAACAAATTTGAGCGGAAAAGAAAGATACAGGTTATCTTGATCATGCATTGCTTTTCAAACGGAACGAGAGGTGCAAAATAATTTTTCTTTAAGTAAGCAAATTTTTTTGTTTTTTAAGCTGTTTTCTCTGCTTTTCAAGCTGTTTTCTCTTTGTCTAAAATGTTGTCTTAAAGATTATTTTACACAAGTTTAATTTTCAGGTTGTTTTAAAGGTTTTTGGTAAGTAAAAAGAGTTTTACGCTAATTTGAATGTTCCCCATTTTTTTCCCGGTTTTCAGGCAGTTTTTGGCCCATTTTAGTGTTCTGTTGCTTTTACTTGTAACTGAGTTTAAGTGTAATGCTCGCAGACAGTTTCTATTAAAAATTAAATAAGGGACTTTGGGTACCAATTAAATTTTTTCGTTGAATTTTGACAAATTTGACCAAAAAAATGAGTTGTTTGTGTGCTTATTTTGGCTTGTCCTTCTCGATTGCTTGAATAAATATTTTGTTTGTATTTGTACTTGTACAAATTTGAAACGTCCTTGTACAAATTGAAAACGAAAATCAATTTTTGTAATTTTCTGGATTAATTTACTTTTTCTTTTGTTATTTCAATCAAGGTTATTTTCTCTTCTTTGATGCTTCCTGCCCTCAATAACTGGTTTTTTGAAAGGCTGGTGTTTAAGTGAAGACGTCTTCGAGTCGATTCCGGAAGCCTTCCGGCTGTGTTTTTCAAAGTCTTTTCACTCATTTTGATGATTTTTCTAGTTGAATTGATGTAATGATTTTGGTCCAAAGGAAGTGGAGCAAAAAAAGTGAGTGGTTTTGTCGCGTGCATTTTTTTCTCTCTTATTCGAAGTAGAGTGCGAAAACGGTGTTTGAGCGAAACATGGCTTTCTCGGTTGTGGTTTTCTGTTCACGTGCGGAGAAACGTCTCCGTGAAGTTTAACGCTGTTCACGATAATTTTTTTCGATTTTTATTATCTTTTTGAGACTGCAGATCTACGAAGCTATTGCGGCTATTTTGTGGCAATCTGCCGGCAGCTATGTTATGATTTTGCTCAAATTATATCAACATAGTTCAAACTTGTGATTAGGTTTTGACCCTGCAATTTTTGGATTCCCTCAAAATGTTATTTGCTACACGGAAATTCAACTGCTCACAAAAGTCACTCAAATCCTGCAGAAATCACTTGACTAAAGGTGCGATTGTTTAGCAGATTTTACCGGGATAGTTTAAAAAGTGCCTCACGCGATAATACTATTTTGTCACTTGATTTTCTCACTTGATAATACTCTTTTTTTCCGACATCAATTAATTCCAATTTCAGGTTGCCAGCAAATCAGTGCCCAGTGTTTGCCAGGTACAAGCGTCTGGATGAAAAGTCTGGTCTATTTGGTCTTCTGTTGGGATTGATGAGACATGAGATGATGTTTGCTCTTTTGTGTCAACTGACGGGAGTTGATTTACACCCTGACTCCACAGCCCTTCTCTCCTTTGGAGAAGAACAAACGCCTCAGCGTTGCGGAGAATTGTGAATATTTTTTGGATCTTTTTAATTGCTCTCAAACGAAGTTTGTAGCAATTATATTAGTCCTGTCGGTCTCTTTTTTATGCGATTTTTCGCTTGACCGATTTTTCGTCTGACGCTTTTGACTTTTCGTCCTCAAAAACGGGATAAACAGGTAGCGCCCAGCGGGCATTAAGTGCTCTTAGAGACTTTCAGCTCTGTTTCAGCTCAAAGGTGAAGGGCGGTTCTTAGAGGTTGCCGACACTCCCACTGTTGACCCCCCCCCCCCCCCACCGCGCTGTTGCCCCCCACCCCACTGTTGCCCCCACCCCACTGTTGCCCACCCCCTCCCCATCAGATCGCCGGTGTACACCCCCGCCTCCCGTGGCTAGGCTACCGATGAACAACCGAAAAACACGCAACCTTATACTAATTTTCACTTTCACAAGTTTTTTCAAGTTTTTTGAAAATTTTTGTCATTTTTTGGGTTTTTTCAGCCCTAGGTGTCAAGAAACCTCATCTAGAGTTTTATATTAGGTTGCTGCATAGTTTCTGGTGGTAGTGGAATGGTTTCAACATTTTGACATCACGAAGTTTAGCCCTTTTTTTGACAAAACGTGCAGATTTTTCCAATTTGTTTAACATTTGTTTTTTATTATCCACTTTTTTGCGGAGGCAGGGGCCAGGAAACGTCTTTAAGGGTTTGATATCAAGTTACTGAAACAATTTTTTTTGCCATGGAATAGCTTTCAATTTTTTAATATGACAAATTTGATCATTTTTTTATGATGAAGTTTGCATTTTTTTAAAGTTTTTGTTGAGTTTTAGGTTTCTCAAGACTCGAGAAACCTCCTCTAGGGTTCAAAAGTAGGTACTATATAATTTCTAAATGTATTGAATTGTTTTTCCAGATTTCAACACCATGAATTTCAGAATTTTTTTGACAAAAACTTCAATTTTTAAAACTTTTTTAAACATTTATTATCAGTTTATTATCGCTATTATTAGTTTATTTGTCATTATTATCATTTAGTCAGGTTTTTTAGCCTAACAGAAAATCTCCGTTAAGGTTTGATAATGAGTTACTGAAAATTGTTTGTTGGCCATGGATTAGTTACAACTTTTATCACAATTTTTAGCAGTTTTTTTTGCAACTTGTAATTTTCAAGTTTTTTGAATTTTTTTTCACGTTTGTTTGTTTCTCCAGCCTCAACAGCCACATAACCTCCTGTAGAGTTTGAGCTTAGGTTACTGCATAGCTTCTAGATGTAACGAAGGTTTTTCAAGATTTTAAGATCAGCTTTTAAAGTTATTTGCAATTTTTTCAAGTTTTGTGAATCTTTTTGAACTTTTTTTTTCTATCAGAAGCTGTCGCATAGTTTCTAAATTCATGGAATGGTTATAAATATTTTAATGACTCCAGCTTTTGCACTTTTTTTAAAAATTTTCAATTTTCAAAAAATTATTATCATGTCCAAGTTTATGGATGTTTTTGAGCCAGTAAAACTAATTAAAGCTCGAAATAGTGATACTGGATATTCTCATGAGACATTGAAATGGTTTTGAAGAAATTAATGTCTTGAATTCTAGCAAGATTTTGTTAAAAATTGCGATTGTTTTCAAAGTTTTTGGGTGTTTTTTTACTTTTCGGAGTTTAACTATCATTACCGGCCAACGAAGTTTTTCAAGTCTTGGAGATGGGTTACTTGACATAAATCAGGAGAGAAAAAATAGTTTTGAATATTTTCACTGAGAAATCTCGAAGCTTTTCTTTTAAATTTAACAATATGTTTTCCATTTGATTTGTTTATTAACAAAGCTAGAAAACTAAAAGCTGAAGAGTCGAATTAAGCTAGCGCTAGGTTCAAACGAAGTTTGTAGCATTTATATTAGTCTTTTCGGTCTTTTTTATGCGATTTTTCGCTTGACCAATTTTTCGTCTGACGCTTTTCACTTTTCGTCCTCAAAAACGGGATAAACAGGAAGCGCCCAACGGGCATGAAGTGCTCTTAGAGTTTTTCAGCTCTGTTTCAGCTCAAACTGTTTTGGAGGCCCACCCCCTCCCCATCAGATCCCCGATGTACGTTCCCCCGCCTCCCGTGGCTACTGACGAACAACCGATTGTTAAAAACACGCAACTTTATACTAATTTTCACGTGCTTGAAAATTCTTCAAGTGTCTTGAAAATTTTGGTCAGTTTTTTAGCCCTAGGTGTAAAGAAACCTCCTCTAGGATTTTATATTAGGTTACTGCATAGTTTCTGGTGGTAGTGGAATGGTTTCAACATTTTAACATCACGAATTTTAGTTTTTTTGTCAAAACGTGCAGATTTTTCCAATTTTTTTTGACATTCATTTTTTTAATTATCCACTTCTTTGCTGACGCAGGGGCCAGGAAACGTCTTTAAGGGTTTGACAGTAAGTTACTGAAACAGTTTTATTTGCCATGGAATAGCTTTCAATTTTTTAATATGACAAATTTCATCATTTTTTAATGATGAAAATTGCATTTTTTTAAGTTTTTGTTGGGTTTTAGGTTTCTCCAGCCTCAAGCCTCGAGAAACCTCCTCTAGGGTTTAAAAGTAGGTACTATATGATTTCCAAATGTAATGAATTGTTTTTTCCAGATTTCACCACCACGAATTTCAGAATTTTTTTTTACAGAATTTGCAATTTTTAATTTTTCAACGTTTATTGTCAGTTTTTTATCGCTATTATCAGTTTGTCATTATTGTCATTTATTCAGGTTTTTCAGCCTAACAGAAAATTTCCGTTAAGGTTTGATAATGAGTTACTGAAAAATGTTTTTTGGCCATGGATTAGTTACAATTTTTATCACAAATTTTATTCCTTGTAATTGTTTTTCAAGTTTTTTGAAATTTTTTGTCATTTTTTTGGTTTCTCCAACCTCAACAGCCACATAACCTCCTCTAGAGTTTGAGCTGAGGTTACTGCTTAGCTTCTGAATGTAATGGAAGGTTTTTCATGATCTTAAGATCAGCTATTTGAAAAAATATTTGCAATTTGTTCAAGTTTTTTAAATCTTTTTGACTTTTTTTATCATTTCTTTCCTAGAGACCTCCTCCAAGGCTTCATCAAAAGCTGTTGCATAGTTTCTAGATTCATGGAATGGTTATCAATATTTTAATGACCCCAGCTTTAGCACTCTTTTGAATTTTTTTTTAGTTTTCGAAAAATTATCATCATGTCCATGTTTATGGATGTTTTTGAGCCAGAAAAACAATTAAAGCTCGAAATAGTGATACTGGATATTCTCATGAGACATTGAAATGGTTTTGAAGAAAATGTCTTGACTTTTAGCAAGATTTTGTTAAAAATTGCGATTGTTTTCAAAGTTTTTGATTGTTTTTGTCCTTTTCTGGGTTTAACTATCCTTACTGGCCAACGAAGTTTTTCAAGTCTTGCAGATGGGTTACTTGACATAAATCAGGAGAGAAAAAATAGTTTTGAATATTTTCACTGAGAAATCTCGAAGCTTTTCTTTTAAATTTCACAATATTTGGCAAATTTTTTGAATATGTTTTCTATTTGATTTGTTTATTAACAAAGCTAGAAAACTAAAAGTTGAAGAGTCGAATTAAGCTAGCGCTAGGTTCAATAAGCCAATAAACATGGCTGGCTACTGACGAAGCCAACCGCTCGCCGGTCGTTTGTGAGCAATTCGCCCGACGTTAGTCGGTTTTGTTTATAGCTGCGAAGCTGTAAGCTGAGTGGAGCTATATTGCTGTGCTCTTGGTTTTTTACAATGCAAAGAATTTGAATTGTATTGGGGCGCTGTCTTTTTTTAAAGATCTGTTCACACATTTTCATGATTTTTGAAGTCAAATTGGAGTGGTGGTTTTGGTCACGCCGAAACAGGAAGTGAAGCGAAAAAGCGAGTGATTTTGCGGCGTGAAATTTTTTTGCTCTAAATTTAAAGTAGAGTGAGAAAACGGTGTTTGAACAAAAATTCGCTTTCTCGCTAGTGATTTTTTGTTCACATGCGGCAATTTCACTTTGATTTTTACTGTTTTTTCGATTTTTTGGATCGGATTTATTTCTAAATGGTTTTCCCAATCCATTCATAGTCCGTTCTTGGTCTAGTTTTCTGTTTAGTCAATGAAAATTCTTTGAATTGTACGTCAGGACTTGTCCTGCTATGTTTTTTTGTTTCGTCGTCTGACGCTCTTTTTCGTTTTACATTTGTTCTCACAGCAAAGCTGAAAAAGTCAAATTTTCTGAATGACTTCTTCCTCTCACTAACGGCATTTGCGCGCGTGACGTCATTTCTTACTCGCTTTAGCAAAAGTTTTTAGGCTATTTGCGTGATTAGATTTTGATCATACGTGACTTACCTCACTCAATAAAATGACTTTTGCACTTTAAAACTTAAGTTTAGTTTGAATTTGTTTAAGGTCAAAGGAACTCATTTGTGCAGTAAAGGTCCCTAATAAGAGGCTTCTGCGGAATGAATTTTAACAAGCTTTATTAATTTATCGCTGAATGTTTTTTACTTTTTTTGAGTTTTTTGAGCGGCGCCGATTTTTTCAATTTAGATCTGTATCTGTTTCTATCTCTTTTATATGGCACGCAGGTCTATTCTTTCGCAGCTATTCCGGCAATCTGCCGGCTATGTTTAAATACTTTTAAATCCAGCGCAAATTCGGCGAAATAATTGAGTTTTCCGATTTTTTTCTCATTCAACTGATGGTATATAGAATTGCAATAATCCAGGCTAGAAAGAAGACGTTACAAGTTCTTTTCAATAGCCGCCCTCATCTTCTCAACTGGCTATTATAGCGCTCCTATTTTTTACAATTCAAAGAATTTGAATTGTATTGGGGCGCTGTCTTTTTTTTTAAGATCTGTTCATGATTTTTGAAGTCAAATTGGAGTAGTGATTTTGGTCACGCCGAAACAGGAAGTGGAGCGAAAAAGCGAGTGCTTTTGCGGCGTGAAATTTTTTTGCTCTAAATTTAAAGTAGAGCGAGAAAACGGTGTTTGAACAAAAATTCGCTTTCTCGCTAGTGGTTTTTTGTTCACATGCGGCAATTTCACTTTACAGTTTTTTCGATTTTTTGGATCGGATTTATTTCTAAATGGTTTTCCCAATCCATTCATAGTCCGTTCTTGGTCTAGTTTTCTGTTTAGTCAATGAAAATTCTTTGAATTGTACGTCAGGACTTGTCCTGCTATGTTTTTTTGTTTCGTCGTCTGACGCTCTTTTTTCGTTTTACATTTGTTCTCACAGCAAAGCTGAAAAAGTCAAATTTTCTGAATGACTTCTTCCTCTCACTAACGGCATTTGCGCGCGTGACGTCATTTCTTACTCGCTTTAGCAAAAGTTACTAGGTTATTTGCGTGATTAGATTTTGATCATACGTGACTTACCTCACTCAATAAAATGACCTTTGCACTTTAAAACTTAAGTTTAGTTTGAATTTGTTTAAGGTCAAAGGAACTCATTTGTGCAGTAAAGGTCCCTAATAAGAGGCTTCTGCGGAATGAATTTTAACAATCTTTATTAATTTATCGCTGAATGTTTTTTTACTTTTTTGAGTTTTTTGAGCGGCGCCGATTTTTTCAATTTAGATCTGTATCTGTTTCTATCTCTTTTATATGGCACGCAGGTCTATTCTTTCGTAGCTATTCCGGCAATCTGCCGGCTATGTTTAAATACTTTTAAATCCAGCGCAAATTCGGCGAAATAATTGAGTTTTCCGATTTTTTTCTCATTCAACTGACGGTATATAGAATTGCAATAATCCAGGCTAGAAAGAAGACGTTACAAGTTCTTTTCAATAGCCGCCCTCATCTTCTCAACTGGCTATTATAGCGCTCCTATTTTTTACAATTCAAAGAATTTGAATTGTATTGGGGCGCTGTCTTTTAAGATCTGTTCACACATTTTCATGATTTTTGAAGTCAAATAGGAGCAGTGATTTTGGTCACGCCAAAACAGGAATTGGAGCAAAAAAGCGAGTGGTTTTGCGGCGTGAATTTTTTTCCCCTCTAATTTTAAAGTAGAGTGAGAAAACGGTTAGTTCGCTTCTCGCTAGTGTTTTTTTGTTCACATGGGGCAACTTCACTTTGATTTTTACTGTTTTTTTTACTTTTAGGATCGGATTTTTTTCTAAATGGTTTTTCCATTCCATTCATAGTTCGTTCTAGGCCTAGATTTTTGTTTCAACCAAATTTCCATTCCTCGCTAGTGGTTTTTTGTCCACATGCGGCATTTTGACATTGATTTTCTGTTTTTTTTTATTTTTTTATCTGATTTTTTCAGAAATGGTTTTCCCAATTCATTCATAGTCAGTTCTAGATCTAGTTTTCTGTTTAGCCAATGAAACTTCCTTGAATTTTACTTCAGGACTTGTCCTGCTGTTTTTTTTTTGTTTCGTCGTCTGGTGCTCTTTTTCGTTTTCAATTTCACACAACAAAGCTGAAATAGTCAAGTTTTCTAAATTACTTCTTCCTCTCACTAACGGCGTTTGCGCGCGTGACGTCATTTTTCACCCTCTTTATCAAAAATTTTTTGCGTGAATAGATTTCGATCACAAGTGACTTACCTCACTCAATAAAATGGCTTTTGCACTTTAAAACTTAAGTTCAATTTGAATTTGTTTAAGGTCAAAGGAATTCTTATGTGCAGTAAAGGTCCCTAATAAGAGGCTTCTGCGGTATGAATTTTAAGAAGCTTTATTTATTTATCGCTGTATGTTTGTTACATAGTTTTTTGAGCGGCGTCGATTTTTCAATTTAGATCTGCCTCTGTTTCTATCTCTATACGCCACGCAGGTCTATTTTTTCGCAGCTATTCCGGTAATCTGCGGCTATGTTCCGGTATTGATTGGATCCGCTTTTTCTGACACCGACTTTGAATGATGTTATTTGCTGGGAATAATGCTTTCATTCCGGGTTTCACTTAAGCCGCTTTGCAGCTTTTTTTCCAAAAGCTATTATAAGAGCCACAGTCTCGTTACTGTGTCGCTGTTACATTTGAGGCACCGTATAAGTTAGTTATATCCTAAACTATTGTTCTGTTCCAGATCGTACTGCTGTGAGTTTGAGCTGAGAAAAATAGAAAAAGGATTTTACTCGATTCTAACAGACAGGCACAAATCTCAAAAATCGCCCAACTTATCCAACGGCAAAATGATCAACGGAACAACAAAACACGAGAACGCGAATTTTAAGGAAGAGGATGATGGTTTTTCACTCTATTTACATTCATTTTTCCTTCCCAAGGGTACTTGGGACGAGACGTGGGGTGGATTTGTGGTTTATGTTGATGAAGAAGGTGAAGAAATTCAAAGAATTATTCCAAAACACAATTGTTTGACTCTGGCTTATGTTGATAGTGAAACTAAATCTTTTCTGAAATATGTGAATGGTTGTGCTGGGAACAATGTTTACTATCATTTGATTGGTAGATTTTATGTTGATACTGAATAAAAGATTTATAAGAAGTTTTATAAATAAAAAAAGATTTATAAGAGAGCAATTTAATGTAAATTAAGTGCATGAGATAAGCTTGACATTAAACTCAACTTTTTTAATTGCTCTGGAACGAAATTTAAAGCAATTATTAGAAACGTGTTCGTCTTTTTTACACCAATTTTTGCTTGACCGTTTTTGCGCTTTGTTCCAGTACATTCTTTGATTTATTGAGTGATTTTTTGCAATTTTATTCTTTTTTGAGTGACCTAAAATGCTCTCGTTCTGAAGTCAAAAGCAATATTTAGCTATAAAAAATCAAAGAAATTACTGAGTGCTTAAGATGTTTGACTGCCAAGATGTCATAAGGGCAGTAATTTGAACCCATGAAACATTTCTAAGTTAAACCCCCTCTAAATTAATTTGGCCCCGCTTGTCATGTGAGAGCATTTCATCCCTCATCGGTTTATATTTGTTTTTTTGTCAACATTGCATGATTTGCCTCGTCGATCGAAGTAATTAATAGCCAAAGATCTGCAGTATGACAGACTATATCTGCTAGTATTCTAGTCAATATGGAGCATCGAGTTTTCAATATTCTTGCTTGCTCGACAAACAGGAACGCTGAACTTGAATCAATTACATGTTTTAATAAAAATTAACATTGATAACGGTTGCAATGCATTATGAGTCAAAAGTTTCATTTTAAATTGGATAATAAATACTGTTCGGAGGAAGCTTAATCAAGAGGTTGAATTTTTGGGGTCAGAAAAGTCTCATTTGAGCTTTAATAAAAGGAGGCTCGTTAACGTGCGTTCGCACATGATGTTCCGAGCCGAGCTCATCTACATTTCTGACTTAATTGTCAATCAAATGAAGAGATAATCAAAAATAGAAGTTTAAGTTCAAAAAATAGTATCAAAAACATTAAGAGTATTCGCTATAAACACTGCATTTAGAAACGTCATTCATTCAATTCTCAATTCGAAGATTATGGGACCTCTTAGCATCTTATGACTACAAAAGAAATATAGAAAACAGTCAAAAAAGTTCAGAGAGAAGTGTCGGAGCCATTTAAAAATAAACTTTGGAGTAAAAACTTCCTGTTGTGCGAATATTTTTTTAACAGCAAGGTAATGCTTTTTTGTTTTTTAAAATATGACTTGAAAATTAACAAATATGAACATGTATATCAAAGCCACGAAATTCTTGAAAAAACAAAATATCAATGCCATTAATTTCAATAACCTTTCAACGGCTAAACTACGCCTCCATATGAAGTCTATGTTGTTTTTCATTCATAATTTACCAAGAAGACATCACAAAAAGTCATGACAAAAACTAAAAGTTCAATAGAAAAGTTCGGGAGCAAAATTCTGAATTAAACCATAAACTTTTCTCTGAAAACCTTCTCTGCAATCCATTGAACGACGTCCCTAAGGAAATGGAAACTATCAGCAATACGGTAATATTAAGAATTCAAAAGGAACCAAAAAATATCCAGAAGATAAAAAAAATGAAAACGTAGCATCGAAGTCATACAACCAAAAGTTAGCAGTCAAAATTGATATCCAAACAAATTTTTGTTGCAATAGAAAAGAAGGAGGTCCTGTGGTTTTTGAAAATGACCTAGAGTTCAAAAAAATTAAGTTCAAAATTTAAGTTCAATAAAAGATCGGTTAATTTTCAAAAAATAATTCGAAAAATTATTTTTAAGGTCTTAACAGCCATTAGCTGTCTACTCAAAGCACTAGATAGGTTCAGTTAATTCTCCTTAGCAAGCTTTTTGCACTTTTAGTTGACGAGTCTATGCCATAGGACTACAAAATTTTATTAGAACCTCAAAGAGAATCAAATTTTCATTAAAAATTTCGTAAACTAAGAGTAGAAGCCAAAAGAACACAAGATCGATTCCTAGAAAACGGATTTTTTGTTCATTGGGCTT